>NW_026777445.1:300000-379000 GCF_028023285.1 Balaenoptera ricei | reverse complement strand
GCGTGTGATGGGCAGACTTGTGATAGCTCCCACTATTCATGTCACCAGAAGCAGCAGTTGATGCATCATTTCCCAAGCTACTCCATTTGTTTATTTTAGAACTCTTAGTTGTAAGTCTGGAGATGCAAATGACGGAAGGAGTTGTTTTCTAATCCTCTCCCGTGTCCTTTCGGATGCCCCGGGGTGTGAGTTCAATCGTGGGGCCCAGGGAGGAACTTGAGTAGACGCTCCTTTATGAATCACTGACATGGTGTTGAGAGCTGTGTTCTTGAGTAGCTCTAGTTAAGTCAACCATCCGTTCACTAAGTCACCGGATAACTGCGTGTCACTTGTGACCGCAGGGAACTGATTGAAAGTAATAATAACTTCAAATATTTATAGCTATGAGCTAGGCCCTGTCCAGACACTTTATACGTATCATGAAATTTAAGCCTTACAAGAACCCTCTGCAGAATGTACTTTTATTATCTCCATTTTCCAGGGGAGGAAACTGAGGCTAAATAACTTGTCCAAAGTCAAAGAGGGAGAGGGAGACGGAGAAGGAGAGAGAGAGAGTTGGGATTCAAACCCGAGTCACATGGTCCCAGAGTCCTTGTTCTTACCCACTATGTTATACTACCTACCCCTGTGGATCCTTTTGTGTGCACCAAAGACTGAAGGCAGGGTTGGCTTAACTGTAACTTTTTATCCTGTTGGTCTTTTGTGATGCCCTCAGGGCTTAAGGGAAGAATAATTGAGTTGGAAAAAAACCCACCTGTGAGATTTCTTTTTTCACTCCTCACACAGAACACTTTACTTTGGACACTTCTGGTCACTAAACACGTGTGGTTTTTTTTTCCCCACAGCAAACAATTCTGCAACGCTGTCTCGGTGCCCTACCATTTAACTCAATTCTGACACTATCTACCTGGAGATGACATCAGATCCACAGGTTTAGGGCTCAGTCCCACCAGACTGCCCTCCATTTCAGATGCCAATCCCAAGTCTAGGTTGTCACCTGGACTTATTGGTTATAAGTCAGAGTTATGACCCTCTTTTTGGTTTCAGTTAATTTGCTGGAGTGGCTCACGGAGCTCAGGAAAACAGCTTATTTACATTTACCGATTTATTATAAAAGGTTATGATCGTAGATGAACACCCAGACGGAAGAGATGCATAGAGCAAGGTCGTGGGAAGGGGCATGGAGCTTCCACGCCCCCTTTGGGGTACCACACCCCGAGCACCTCATGTGTTCACCAGTCTGAAAGCTCTTTGAACCCAGTCCTTTTGGGTTTTAATGGAGCCTTTGTTACATAGGTGCAGTTGATTAAATCATTGGCCATTGGTTATTGTTTCAACCTCCAGCCTCTCCCCCTTTCGTGGAAACCTGGGGGTGGGACTGAAAGTTCCAACCTTGTATTCGCCCTCGGTTTTCCTGGCAATCAGTCCGCACCCTTAGGTGTGTTCCAAAAGTCACCTTGTTAACATAACAAAGGCATTTTTGTTGATCTCCTCACTGAGGAAATTCCAAGGGTTGTAGGAGCTCTGTGCGAGGTGGGGGTGGGGGGGGGGAAAGGGGACAAAGACCAAATGTATTTCTTATGATAAATCACAATAGCACAATAGTAAAGCAAGAAGACACTGATTTTCTGAGACAAACCTCTTGTACAAAATAAATTGAGAGATAATAAATCTCTATATAAAAATGATTGTACACACACACACTTATATGCCCACAAACACATATTTACCTTTCATTTTAAAGAAATCACTAGGAAAATAAGGGTTGAAGGAAAAGTTCCTTGCTCCTTTACAAGGTAGGCAAATCAACATAGGGTAAAAATCATACCCCAAGTCACCTATTCTATTTTGGAAGAGTAAAACCAAAAGAGATGAAGAATCAGTTTTATCTTGGGGAAGTTGTTTCTGATTTTAAAATGTAAGCACGATACACATGATGATAAAATGGACTTCTCAACTCAGAATAAATGAACTTTTATGAGAGTACATAACGCTAAAGTAATGATAATGAAGTAATTCAAATAAAGGGAAGGTTGGTGTGTGAGACGTCTCCAAAATTTTTCATAATATTTGGTTTTCCCTTTACTTAGGACTTCTTTTAAACAAGGCGAAAACTTAAGGTTTTCTGGCCTGTTTTGGACAAGTTGTTATGAATTTTAGCATCTCATCTTTAAATCTCTATTCTTGAACTCCAAATGTTTCCCTCGATTACAGTGTACAGTAATAAACAACTGCTACTCTCTGCTTGTTCCCACCCACTTGTACAAGTAAGTCTGTAGTATTTCAGGACCTCTGATTTGGTTTTCAAGAGGCTTTTTCTTGTCACTGGCTCTCCTCCATTTCTGCTGACCCAGGCTTCCAAGAGTGTGAGGGATAATGGGATACACTCTCCGAAGAGTTTGATGCCTCTCTTTTTATTTGTTTTGCTCATCACTGTATTAAAAACATAAAATTCTAACTGAGTAAATTTGAAGATCGAATTGGCTTTATTCAGTGATTTATGAATCGGGCAGCATCCCATTGAGCAAGTAGAAAGGGGCTCTGCGGAGCTGTAAAAAATGCAAGAACTTTACAGGCAGGAGGGGGCAGAAAAGGGAAGTTTCTAGCTAAGAGTGGATTGTTTCAGGCAGGGTCACCTTCCTCTTGGGGGAAGGTGGGTGGGGGGGGTCACCCCTCTAGTGCTGACCAGGTGATTCCAGATCTATTGGTGAAAGGTCCCATTCCTGAGAGAGGCTGAAACTGCAATTAGGTTAGCTGTTAAGTCTTGGTTTGCTGACGTGGGACTTAGCACAAGTGACTCCATTTGGGGTTTGTTGTTTTTTTACTAACAACTGTATCTCATTCCTAGCGCTTAACCCCAGTACCTAGATACTTGCTGGTGAATGGATGACCAGACCAGTGAATTCAGAATTTCAGAGAAGTTCTTTATAATGAGAGACAGGCAGAGAAATGGCAGTTCTACCACCCAGTAAGTTTTGAACTCTTGCAGGTCTGATGCCCAAATCAAGCGTGGGAATGTGAACAGTGAGACTGAGTGAAAACACAGCAGTTCTTTGTGTTTCTGTTAGAGAAACACTGGTGGGAGACAGAGGACAAAGGAAGGAGACACAGGACCGGAGTGACCTCAGCTGGGGGCGGGGTTTCACAGTGTTGGGTGCTGCAGAGAGGTAGTCAGCAGGAGCAGGGGCTGTGTACGTCATCAGAGGCATGTTTTATTTTATTTTTTTGTTTTTATTGACGTATAGTTGATTTACAATCTTGTGCCAATCTGCTGTATGGCAAAGTGACTCAGTTATACGCATATAGACATTCTTTTTTTATATTCTTTTCCATTACAGTTTTATCACAGGATATTGACTCTAGTTCCCTGTGCTGTAGCGTAGGACCTTGTTGTTTATCCCTCCTATATATAATAGTTTACATCTGCTAATGCCACACTCCCAGCCCTTCCCTCTCCCACCCCCCTCCTCCTTGGCAACCACAAGTCTGTTCTCTATGTCTGTGAGTCTGTTGCTGTTTCATAGATAGGTTCATTTGTGCCATACTTTAGATTCCACATGTAAGTGGTATCACATGGTATTTGTCTTTCTCTTTCTGACTTACTTCACTTAATAATCTCTAGTTGCATCCATGTTGCTGCAATCATCAGAGGCATTTTAGAAGAGGCTCTGCTTGCCATAGCTTCTGGCAGCGTTGCTTCCTACAGTGGAAAGAAGAATGTTGTTGATGGGAATTCCCAAAGTTAGGCTAAAGTGGGGGTGAAGTAACTTTTCTAGGTGAAGAGGTGATCTTTTTTTTTTTCTTTTTGATTTCTATGTGTGTTTTATTATATATTAGTGTCTTAAATCAAATAGAAGACAAAAAGTGGAGCTACAAACCAAAGTTACAACAGTACTAGCTTTTCTCGTCGCCCGTCTGTCTACTTTTACCAGAGGTCTTTATTTCTTCATAAGGCTTTGAGCTACTTGTCCAGGGTCCTTGACTGCAACCTGAAGAACTCCCTGTGGCAGGCGGGTCTGGTGGTTAAGAACTCTCTCAACTCTTGATTAACTGGGAATGTCTTGATTTCTCCCTCATTTTCGAAGGAAAGTTTTGCTAGATATAGGATTCTTGGTTGACGGTTTCTTTCCTTCAACACTTCAAGTACATTGAGTCATGCCATCTGGCCTCCGAGGCTCCTGATGAGAAATCTGCTCAATGACCTTCCTGGCAAACCTTCTCTCAGCTTCATAGACTTTCATAATGTACCGTATCATGTCTCATGCAACAGAACATTTTGTATAGTATCGTGAAGTCAGTTAAGTTGTAACGTTATATATTTTTTTTAATTAGTTAATTTATTTTTGGCTGTGTTGGATCTTCGTTTCTGTGCGAGGGCTTTCTCTAGTTGCGGCAAGCGGGGGCCACTCTTCATCGCGGTGCGCGGGCCTCTCACTATCGCGGCCTCTCTTGTTGCGGAGCACAGGCTCCAGACGCGCAGGCTCAGCAATTGTGGCTCACGGGCCCAGTCGCTCCGCGGCCTGTGGGATCCTCCCAGACCAGGGCTCGAACCCGTGTCCCCTGCATCGACAGGCAGACTCGCAACCACTGCGCCACCAGGGAAGCCCAGTAACGTTATTTTGAGACCAGAATTTAAGGAAAAGGAATTGAACGTTTCAAGTGTAGACATTATGAGGTCTCTAAAATTATTACGCGTTTTCAAACTAGAAATAAAGAGGCCACTGAAGTATCCTGCAGATTTTTATTTATAACAAAGTGAATACCAATATCTAATAACACACGTAAAGAAAACTTTCTTTGGGATCCTTTTTCCTAAGTGTAAAGGGGCCTTGAACTCAAAAAGTGAGAAAACCACTGTGGTGTATCCCCAAGCGGTGATGGGTCCATTTCTTGCTCTGACCTCAGAGTGCACCATTGTGATGTACTTCACAGAGCCCTATGAAAGAGAAAGGTGGGCCCAGGTTTTTGGTCCTTAGAGCCCAGGAAGCTGCTTTTGGTGACCTGACGGCCTTGGACCTACAGTTAGCTTGTGTTTTCCTTGTTTGTGCCATTTTGTTGATTTTCGTTTCTCTTTTCTCTACTCTTTTTTATTTGTGTCATTGTTCTTTGTACAGTTAGCATAGTGAGTATTGTTGGTATAGTTAATACTTGATTAGCATAGTTAGTGTAGTTAGTACTAGTTAGCGCTGTTGGTACAGTTAGCGTAGTTAGCGTTGTTAGTAGAGACAGCATACTTAGCCCTGTTAGTACAGTTAGCATTGTTAGTTAGCGTAGTTAGCGTTGCTCGGTAGTGCTGTCAGTCAGTGTAGTTAGCAGATCACCAGGATGCAGGGCCTCACAGCCAAATCTGCTGGCAAGAAGGCTCATATTGATGACTTCCGGATCCTCCACACCATTGGTGAAGGCACCTTCGGTAAAGTGAAGTTGGCCTGGCACATTCTGACCGGGACACAGGTGGCTGTGAAGGTCATAAAGAAAAGGCGTCAGAGCTTCTCAAGTGTCCAGGCACTTTTCCGGGAAGTGTGCAGTCTGAAGGCTCTGAATCACCCCAATATTGTGAAACTGCTGGGGGTGATTGACACAGAGGAGACATTTTTCGTGGTGATGGAGTACCTCAGTGGGGGGGACATGTACCGCTATTTGAAGATCCATGGCCGTATGACAGAGGCGGAGGCCCGAGGCCCGTTCCAGCAGCTGGTCTCCGCCCTGCAGCACTGCCACCGGAGGGGCATCGTGCACCGGGACCTGAAGCCACCGAGCCTCCTCTTTGATTCCAAGATGAATATCAAACTTACAGACTTTGGCCTCAGCAACAAGTGTGATGACATTTTCCAACTGGACACGAGCTGCGGCACACCCCCTTATGCTGCCCCGGAACTCTTCCTGGGGCAGAGCTCCAGCGGCCCTGCGGTGGACGTGTGGAGCCTGGGAGTAGTGCTGTACACCATGGTAACTGGGTCCCGGCCCTTTGTGGGAAAAGACTTCCAGGAGCTGCGGAAGCAAGTCCTACGAGGGCAATACCCCATCCCACCTTATCTGTCTTTGGAGATAAGGGATCTGTTACAAAAAATGATTGCCCTCAACCCCAGTGACAGAGGCACCTTACGTGACCTCATGAGGCATCCATGGGTCAACATGGGCCAGAAGGAGCCACTCCAGCCACCCTGTGAAAAGGACCTGGAGGTGACAATGGTGAGGACTCCGGGCTTGACTTGCGACCAGATCCAGGACACTGGGACAGGCAGTGTGAGCTCCAAGAAACCCAAGGTGGAGGTCTCCATCATAACTCTGAAGCCCTTCTCTTGCGGGGACCTCTGTGGCAGTGAACTTGAGCCTTCGCCGAGCCCTGTGGTGTCCTCCCTGCAAACCAGGTGGCTCTACCACAGAAAAACTGTGCCGCTGCAGGAAGACCAGCAGGCAGGGCAGAAGACCGGTGAGTCTGCCTGTCCCCCACCCAGCCTGGAGGCGAGGACTGCCACCCCCAGCCCAGCCCCCCAGTGTGGCACTGGGACATCCACCTCCAGCAGCAGCAGCAGGATTGGAGCCCCAGAGGGAAGCAGCTGCCCCCTGGGTGTGTCCAACACTGGAAGGTCCTCCCACGCTGGGCAGCCTGAGAGTGTGTCCTCATCCACTGTCTCTGGCCAGAGCCAGAAAAAGCAAGGGGTGGCTGGGAGAATCTGGAACTTTATTTTGAAACATCTTTGTTGCAAGCTGCCCAGCATGAGGCGTCATAATAAAGTGAGCCCATGTGAACCCCATGGATGACCGAGGCAGGAAGGTCAGGCCGCCGCGCTCCCTGGGGCCCGGTGCAGGGGAAGAGGAGTGTGTTCTCTGCACGGCCTTCAGCAGCATCGTATCCAAGACCCTGGCCAGCTCAGAGGATGGTCCGGAGCAGCCCGGGCGACCGAAAGCGAGGCCACCGTGGCTGCAGGTCTGCCCCTCAACCCCCACCTGGGTGAAACTTGAGAGACTGGACTGTCATTCCTGGGGCACGTCTCCCCTCCCCTACTCTTCTGTCTTCCGTGTTGGTGGGGGAGGGGGATAGTTCTTGTTCCAAGAACTCCTTGGTTCTTCCAACTCTAGTTAATAAACTTGACGCTCCAGAGAGATGCATCACACTCTGCTTCGCGTCGTCCCTGCACACAATTGGGGCTGTGCATTTTCCAGTGAGACAAGCGTGCAGCCATGGAGCGCTTGGAGGTAGTCAGAACGGCTAAAGGGAAAAATGACCTAAGAGAATTAGCACAGTGACTCCCAACAGCAACAACTGCTGCCCTGCAGGGCAGAAATGCGGAAAGTGTGTATTCCCTTCCTGCACTACCATTCCCGAACATTTTCAGAAGGGCCGAGGGGAACTTTTGGTCCCTGCGGCCTGTGTTAATTACAACAGAGAGGCCCATTAATACACAAATTTATACACAAATCCATGTATACATGTATAGCCACTTAAGTTTTTAAACTCTTCATTGAAGTTATATAACTCATTGATTTTCACAAACTAAAAATAAGTAACTTGCACCCAGATCATGAAAGAAAATATTACCATGGTACCAGTGCCCCAGAAGTCCCCCTTTGCTCCTTTCTAGACAATAGCCACCCCACATATCCTGTCTTAAAATTGCAGAGAGCAGTTTCTGTAATGCTTATATTGTTAAAAATTGTACCGTACTATCTATCCTGTCTTATATCTGTGTTTATGAGATTTCATTTTTGTGATTTATCTGAATTTGTTCCAGTACTATGTAGGATTTCACTGTGTATGAAAATACAGTGAACTTTATTGGAAAGCAGTTTGGGAGCATATATAAAAGCTGAAGATATACATATTCTGTAACTGTGAAATCCCACTACTAATTATATATTGACCAGAAATGTACACATGTGTTCAACATGTATAGTTTGAAATTGGACATTGAAAAATAGCTCTTAGAATTTTGAGTAACCACATTCAAATTCATGATTATGATCTGTTTGTAATATCTCCTTTTGCCTAGATGTATTTATTTAAAAATTTTAAATTTTATTTGAACTTAAAAAAAAACCTAGTTTACCTATTTTTCTCATCCCTCCCCCCCCCCGCCCCACCTCTTAAAACCACCCATTTGTTCTCTGTATCTATGTTGATAGAAGGGCGCTCTTTCTATTGAAATATTAGAAATGTAGGAGAAAATTAGTGGTTTTATAGATTCGCTAAAGGGAAGGTGAAGGAATGACCTCCTGATGACTTCCTTGTATCAAAAAAAAAAAAAAAAAATGTAAGGGCAACTTCATCAGTTGAAAATAAGGCAGAGAGATGATAGACTGGAGGTTTAGGGCTGAGGAAAAGATATGAGATAGTCATCATGGGTAGTTAATGAATGACTTCTTTAGGGAAATACAGGCTAGAAATGCCCAGTGATGTTACTCATTTGAGGCTGAAGAGCATGAATCTGTAGGAACATAACTTCATCCAGTTGTGAGAGATCTCAAGCAACACCAGGCTGCTTAGAAGTAAATGTGGGGTGTTAAATGGTTGGGTTCATCTAGATGTGCAATTATTCCACATGATGGGGATGAAGATTCATGATGGGAAACAGGGACCAGGAAATGAAAGTGTTTTATAATTCATTTATGTAAAAAATATATTAGGGAAAATCATATCATATACAATGAATGTCTTGATTATAAAACTGTGGGGATGTTGAACTGAAGGTGAGTTCTAGCATTATGAAGCTTTGTAGCGCTCTTCTGGATACACTCAGGAAAAGCAGGATGTTGCCACTTGTGGAAACTGCCTTGTTGTGAATCCATTCTGCTGTATTTCTAGCCACAATGAACCCATTTGCGGTGATACCAAGGACGCATTCAGTGCCTATAATTATTCACATCAAAATGATGCGAGATGGTGACAATTGATTTTCTGGGGGATTGCAGGTTTCGGTCATCCTGAGTTGTTGCTTCTCTTTGGTGTCTGAGGAAAATGTCTCCCCAGCGTGTGATGGGCAGACTTGTGATAGCTCCCACTATTCATGTCACCAGAAGCAGCAGTTGATGCATCATTTCCCAAGCTACTCCATTTGTTTATTTTAGAACTCTTAGTTGTAAGTCTGGAGATGCAAATGACGGAAGGAGTTGTTTTCTAATCCTCTCCCGTGTCCTTTCGGATGCCCCGGGGTGTGAGTTCAATCGTGGGGCCCAGGGAGGAACTTGAGTAGACGCTCCTTTATGAATCACTGACATGGTGTTGAGAGCTGTGTTCTTGAGTAGCTCTAGTTAAGTCAACCATCCGTTCACTAAGTCACCGGATAACTGCGTGTCACTTGTGACCGCAGGGAACTGATTGAAAGTAATAATAACTTCAAATATTTATAGCTATGAGCTAGGCCCTGTCCAGACACTTTATACATATCATGAAATTTAAGCCTTACAAGAACCCTCTGCAGAATGTACTTTTATTATCTCCATTTTCCAGGGGAGGAAACTGAGGCTAAATAACTTGTCCAAAGTCAAAGAGGGAGAGGGAGACGGAGAAGGAGAGAGAGAGAGTTGGGATTCAAACCCGAGTCACATGGTCCCAGAGTCCTTGTTCTTACCCACTATGTTATACTACCTACCCCTGTGGATCCTTTTGTGTGCACCAAAGACTGAAGGCAGGGTTGGCTTAACTGTAACTTTTTATCCTGTTGGTCTTTTGTGATGCCCTCAGGGCTTAAGGGAAGAATAATTGAGTTGGAAAAAAACCCACCTGTGAGATTTCTTTTTTCACTCCTCACACAGAACACTTTACTTTGGACACTTCTGGTCACTAAACACGTGTGGTTTTTTTTTCCCCACAGCAAACAATTCTGCAACGCTGTCTCGGTGCCCTACCATTTAACTCAATTCTGACACTATCTACCTGGAGATGACATCAGATCCACAGGTTTAGGGCTCAGTCCCACCAGACTGCCCTCCATTTCAGATGCCAATCCCAAGTCTAGGTTGTCACCTGGACTTATTGGTTATAAGTCAGAGTTATGACCCTCTTTTTGGTTTCAGTTAATTTGCTGGAGTGGCTCACGGAGCTCAGGAAAACAGCTTATTTACATTTACCGATTTATTATAAAAGGTTATGATCGTAGATGAACACCCAGACGGAAGAGATGCATAGAGCAAGGTCGTGGGAAGGGGCATGGAGCTTCCACGCCCCCTTTGGGGTACCACACCCCGAGCACCTCATGTGTTCACCAGTCTGAAAGCTCTTTGAACCCAGTCCTTTTGGGTTTTAATGGAGCCTTTGTTACATAGGTGCAGTTGATTAAATCATTGGCCATTGGTTATTGTTTCAACCTCCAGCCTCTCCCCCTTTCGTGGAAACCTGGGGGTGGGACTGAAAGTTCCAACCTTGTATTCGCCCTCGGTTTTCCTGGCAATCAGTCCGCACCCTTAGGTGTGTTCCAAAAGTCACCTTGTTAACATAACAAAGGCATTTTTGTTGATCTCCTCACTGAGGAAATTCCAAGGGTTGTAGGAGCTCTGTGCGAGGTGGGGGTGGGGGGGGGGGAAAGGGGACAAAGACCAAATGTATTTCTTATGATAAATCACAATAGCACAATAGTAAAGCAAGAAGACACTGATTTTCTGAGACAAACCTCTTGTACAAAATAAATTGAGAGATAATAAATCTCTATATAAAAATGATTGTACACACACACACTTATATGCCCACAAACACATATTTACCTTTCATTTTAAAGAAATCACTAGGAAAATAAGGGTTGAAGGAAAAGTTCCTTGCTCCTTTACAAGGTAGGCAAATCAACATAGGGTAAAAATCATACCCCAAGTCACCTAATCTATTTTGGAAGAGTAAAACCAAAAGAGATGAAGAATCAGTTTTATCTTGGGGAAGTTGTTTCTGATTTTAAAATGTAAGCACGATACACATGATGATAAAATGGACTTCTCAACTCAGAATAAATGAACTTTTATGAGAGTACATAACGCTAAAGTAATGATAATGAAGTAATTCAAATAAAGGGAAGGTTGGTGTGTGAGACGTCTCCAAAATTTTTCATAATATTTGGTTTTCCCTTTACTTAGGACTTCTTTTAAACAAGGCGAAAACTTAAGGTTTTCTGGCCTGTTTTGGACAAGTTGTTATGAATTTTAGCATCTCATCTTTAAATCTCTATTCTTGAACTCCAAATGTTTCCCTCGATTACAGTGTACAGTAATAAACAACTGCTACTCTCTGCTTGTTCCCACCCACTTGTACAAGTAAGTCTGTAGTATTTCAGGACCTCTGATTTGGTTTTCAAGAGGCTTTTTCTTGTCACTGGCTCTCCTCCATTTCTGCTGACCCAGGCTTCCAAGAGTGTGAGGGATAATGGGATACACTCTCCGAAGAGTTTGATGCCTCTCTTTTTATTTGTTTTGCTCATCACTGTATTAAAAACATAAAATTCTAACTGAGTAAATTTGAAGATCGAATTGGCTTTATTCAGTGATTTATGAATCGGGCAGCATCCCATTGAGCAAGTAGAAAGGGGCTCTGCGGAGCTGTAAAAAATGCAAGAACTTTACAGGCAGGAGGGGGCAGAAAAGGGAAGTTTCTAGCTAAGAGTGGATTGTTTCAGGCAGGGTCACCTTCCTCTTGGGGGAAGGTGGGTGGGGGGGGGTCACCCCTCTAGTGCTGACCAGGTGATTCCAGATCTATTGGTGAAAGGTCCCATTCCTGAGAGAGGCTGAAACTGCAATTAGGTTAGCTGTTAAGTCTTGGTTTGCTGACGTGGGACTTAGCACAAGTGACTCCATTTGGGGTTTGTTGTTTTTTTACTAACAACTGTATCTCATTCCTAGCGCTTAACCCCAGTACCTAGATACTTGCTGGTGAATGGATGACCAGACCAGTGAATTCAGAATTTCAGAGAAGTTCTTTATAATGAGAGACAGGCAGAGAAATGGCAGTTCTACCACCCAGTAAGTTTTGAACTCTTGCAGGTCTGATGCCCAAATCAAGCGTGGGAATGTGAACAGTGAGACTGAGTGAAAACACAGCAGTTCTTTGTGTTTCTGTTAGAGAAACACTGGTGGGAGACAGAGGACAAAGGAAGGAGACACAGGACCGGAGTGACCTCAGCTGGGGGTGGGGTTTCACAGTGTTGGGTGCTGCAGAGAGGTAGTCAGCAGGAGCAGGGGCTGTGTACGTCATCAGAGGCATGTTTTATTTTATTTTTTTGTTTTTATTGACGTATAGTTGATTTACAATCTTGTGCCAATCTGCTGTATGGCAAAGTGACTCAGTTATACGCATATAGACATTCTTTTTTTATATTCTTTTCCATTACAGTTTTATCACAGGATATTGACTCTAGTTCCCTGTGCTGTAGCGTAGGACCTTGTTGTTTATCCCTCCTATATATAATAGTTTACATCTGCTAATGCCACACTCCCAGCCCTTCCCTCTCCCACCCCCCTCCTCCTTGGCAACCACAAGTCTGTTCTCTATGTCTGTGAGTCTGTTGCTGTTTCATAGATAGGTTCATTTGTGCCATACTTTAGATTCCACATGTAAGTGGTATCACATGGTATTTGTCTTTCTCTTTCTGACTTACTTCACTTAATAATCTCTAGTTGCATCCATGTTGCTGCAATCATCAGAGGCATTTTAGAAGAGGCTCTGCTTGCCATAGCTTCTGGCAGCGTTGCTTCCTACAGTGGAAAGAAGAATGTTGTTGATGGGAATTCCCAAAGTTAGGCTAAAGTGGGGGTGAAGTAACTTTTCTAGGTGAAGAGGTGATCTTTTTTTTTTTCTTTTTGATTTCTATGTGTGTTTTATTATATATTAGTGTCTTAAATCAAATAGAAGACAAAAAGTGGAGCTACAAACCAAAGTTACAACAGTACTAGCTTTTCTCGTCGCCCGTCTGTCTACTTTTACCAGAGGTCTTTATTTCTTCATAAGGCTTTGAGCTACTTGTCCAGGGTCCTTGACTGCAACCTGAAGAACTCCCTGTGGCAGGCGGGTCTGGTGGTTAAGAACTCTCTCAACTCTTGATTAACTGGGAATGTCTTGATTTCTCCCTCATTTTCGAAGGAAAGTTTTGCTAGATATAGGATTCTTGGTTGACGGTTTCTTTCCTTCAACACTTCAAGTACATTGAGTCATGCCATCTGGCCTCCGAGGCTCCTGATGAGAAATCTGCTCAATGACCTTCCTGGCAAACCTTCTCTCAGCTTCATAGACTTTCATAATGTACCGTATCATGTCTCATGCAACAGAACATTTTGTATAGTATCGTGAAGTCAGTTAAGTTGTAACGTTATATATTTTTTTTAATTAGTTAATTTATTTTTGGCTGTGTTGGATCTTCGTTTCTGTGCGAGGGCTTTCTCTAGTTGCGGCAAGCGGGGGCCACTCTTCATCGCGGTGCGCGGGCCTCTCACTATCGCGGCCTCTCTTGTTGCGGAGCACAGGCTCCAGACGCGCAGGCTCAGCAATTGTGGCTCACGGGCCCAGTCGCTCCGCGGCCTGTGGGATCCTCCCAGACCAGGGCTCGAACCCGTGTCCCCTGCATCGACAGGCAGACTCTCAACCACTGCGCCACCAGGGAAGCCCAGTAACGTTATTTTGAGACCAGAATTTAAGGAAAAGGAATTGAACGTTTCAAGTGTAGACATTATGAGGTCTCTAAAATTATTACGCGTTTTCAAACTAGAAATAAAGAGGCCACTGAAGTATCCTGCAGATTTTTATTTATAACAAAGTGAATACCAATATCTAATAACACACGTAAAGAAAACTTTCTTTGGGATCCTTTTTCCTAAGTGTAAAGGGGCCTTGAACTCAAAAAGTGAGAAAACCACTGTGGTGTATCCCCAAGCGGTGATGGGTCCATTTCTTGCTCTGACCTCAGAGTGCACCATTGTGATGTACTTCACAGAGCCCTATGAAAGAGAAAGGTGGGCCCAGGTTTTTGGTCCTTAGAGCCCAGGAAGCTGCTTTTGGTGACCTGACGGCCTTGGACCTACAGTTAGCTTGTGTTTTCCTTGTTTGTGCCATTTTGTTGATTTTCGTTTCTCTTTTCTCTACTCTTTTTTATTTGTGTCATTGTTCTTTGTACAGTTAGCATAGTGAGTATTGTTGGTATAGTTAATACTTGATTAGCATAGTTAGTGTAGTTAGTACTAGTTAGCGCTGTTGGTACAGTTAGCGTAGTTAGCGTTGTTAGTAGAGACAGCATACTTAGCCCTGTTAGTACAGTTAGCATTGTTAGTTAGCGTAGTTAGCGTTGCTCGGTAGTGCTGTCAGTCAGTGTAGTTAGCAGATCACCAGGATGCAGGGCCTCACAGCCAAATCTGCTGGCAAGAAGGCTCATATTGATGACTTCCGGATCCTCCACACCATTGGTGAAGGCACCTTCGGTAAAGTGAAGTTGGCCTGGCACATTCTGACCGGGACACAGGTGGCTGTGAAGGTCATAAAGAAAAGGCGTCAGAGCTTCTCAAGTGTCCAGGCACTTTTCCGGGAAGTGTGCAGTCTGAAGGCTCTGAATCACCCCAATATTGTGAAACTGCTGGGGGTGATTGACACAGAGGAGACATTTTTCGTGGTGATGGAGTACCTCAGTGGGGGGGACATGTACCGCTATTTGAAGATCCATGGCCGTATGACAGAGGCGGAGGCCCGAGGCCCGTTCCAGCAGCTGGTCTCCGCCCTGCAGCACTGCCACCGGAGGGGCATCGTGCACCGGGACCTGAAGCCACCGAGCCTCCTCTTTGATTCCAAGATGAATATCAAACTTACAGACTTTGGCCTCAGCAACAAGTGTGATGACATTTTCCAACTGGACACGAGCTGCGGCACACCCCCTTATGCTGCCCCGGAACTCTTCCTGGGGCAGAGCTCCAGCGGCCCTGCGGTGGACGTGTGGAGCCTGGGAGTAGTGCTGTACACCATGGTAACTGGGTCCCGGCCCTTTGTGGGAAAAGACTTCCAGGAGCTGCGGAAGCAAGTCCTACGAGGGCAATACCCCATCCCACCTTATCTGTCTTTGGAGATAAGGGATCTGTTACAAAAAATGATTGCCCTCAACCCCAGTGACAGAGGCACCTTACGTGACCTCATGAGGCATCCATGGGTCAACATGGGCCAGAAGGAGCCACTCCAGCCACCCTGTGAAAAGGACCTGGAGGTGACAATGGTGAGGACTCCGGGCTTGACTTGCGACCAGATCCAGGACACTGGGACAGGCAGTGTGAGCTCCAAGAAACCCAAGGTGGAGGTCTCCATCATAACTCTGAAGCCCTTCTCTTGCGGGGACCTCTGTGGCAGTGAACTTGAGCCTTCGCCGAGCCCTGTGGTGTCCTCCCTGCAAACCAGGTGGCTCTACCACAGAAAAACTGTGCCGCTGCAGGAAGACCAGCAGGCAGGGCAGAAGACCGGTGAGTCTGCCTGTCCCCCACCCAGCCTGGAGGCGAGGACTGCCACCCCCAGCCCAGCCCCCCAGTGTGGCACTGGGACATCCACCTCCAGCAGCAGCAGCAGGATTGGAGCCCCAGAGGGAAGCAGCTGCCCCCTGGGTGTGTCCAACACTGGAAGGTCCTCCCACGCTGGGCAGCCTGAGAGTGTGTCCTCATCCACTGTCTCTGGCCAGAGCCAGAAAAAGCAAGGGGTGGCTGGGAGAATCTGGAACTTTATTTTGAAACATCTTTGTTGTAAGCTGCCCAGCATGAGGCGTCATAATAAAGTGAGCCCATGTGAACCCCATGGATGACCGAGGCAGGAAGGTCAGGCCGCCGCGCTCCCTGGGGCCCGGTGCAGGGGAAGAGGAGTGTGTTCTCTGCACGGCCTTCAGCAGCATCGTATCCAAGACCCTGGCCAGCTCAGAGGATGGTCCGGAGCAGCCCGGGCGACCGAAAGCGAGGCCACCGTGGCTGCAGGTCTGCCCCTCAACCCCCACCTGGGTGAAACTTGAGAGACTGGACTGTCATTCCTGGGGCACGTCTCCCCTCCCCTACTCTTCTGTCTTCCGTGTTGGTGGGGGAGGGGGATAGTTCTTGTTCCAAGAACTCCTTGGTTCTTCCAACTCTAGTTAATAAACTTGACGCTCCAGAGAGATGCATCACACTCTGCTTCGCGTCGTCCCTGCACACAATTGGGGCTGTGCATTTTCCAGTGAGACAAGCGTGCAGCCATGGAGCGCTTGGAGGTAGTCAGAACGGCTAAAGGGAAAAATGACCTAAGAGAATTAGCACAGTGACTCCCAACAGCAACAACTGCTGCCCTGCAGGGCAGAAATGCGGAAAGTGTGTATTCCCTTCCTGCACTACCATTCCCGAACATTTTCAGAAGGGCCGAGGGGAACTTTTGGTCCCTGCGGCCTGTGTTAATTACAACAGAGAGGCCCATTAATACACAAATTTATACACAAATCCATGTATACATGTATAGCCACTTAAGTTTTTAAACTCTTCATTGAAGTTATATAACTCATTGATTTTCACAAACTAAAAATAAGTAACTTGCACCCAGATCATGAAAGAAAATATTACCATGGTACCAGTGCCCCAGAAGTCCCCCTTTGCTCCTTTCTAGACAATAGCCACCCCACATATCCTGTCTTAAAATTGCAGAGAGCAGTTTCTGTAATGCTTATATTGTTAAAAATTGTACCGTACTATCTATCCTGTCTTATATCTGTGTTTATGAGATTTCATTTTTGTGATTTATCTGAATTTGTTCCAGTACTATGTAGGATTTCACTGTGTATGAAAATACAGTGAACTTTATTGGAAAGCAGTTTGGGAGCATATATAAAAGCTGAAGATATACATATTCTGTAACTGTGAAATCCCACTACTAATTATATATTGACCAGAAATGTACACATGTGTTCAACATGTATAGTTTGAAATTGGACATTGAAAAATAGCTCTTAGAATTTTGAGTAACCACATTCAAATTCATGATTATGATCTGTTTGTAATATCTCCTTTTGCCTAGATGTATTTATTTAAAAATTTTAAATTTTATTTGAACTTAAAAAAAAACCTAGTTTACCTATTTTTCTCATCCCTCCCCCCCCCCGCCCCACCTCTTAAAACCACCCACTTGTTCTCTGTATCTATGTTGATAGAAGGGCGCTCTTTCTATTGAAATATTAGAAATGTAGGAGAAAATTAGTGGTTTTATAGATTCGCTAAAGGGAAGGTGAAGGAATGACCTCCTGATGACTTCCTTGTATCAAAAAAAAAAAAAAAAATGTAAGGGCAACTTCATCAGTTGAAAATAAGGCAGAGAGATGATAGACTGGAGGTTTAGGGCTGAGGAAAAGATATGAGATAGTCATCATGGGTAGTTAATGAATGACTTCTTTAGGGAAATACAGGCTAGAAATGCCCAGTGATGTTACTCATTTGAGGCTGAAGAGCATGAATCTGTAGGAACATAACTTCATCCAGTTGTGAGAGATCTCAAGCAACACCAGGCTGCTTAGAAGTAAATGTGGGGTGTTAAATGGTTGGGTTCATCTAGATGTGCAATTATTCCACATGATGGGGATGAAGATTCATGATGGGAAACAGGGACCAGGAAATGAAAGTGTTTTATAATTCATTTATGTAAAAAATATATTAGGGAAAATCATATCATATACAATGAATGTCTTGATTATAAAACTGTGGGGATGTTGAACTGAAGGTGAGTTCTAGCATTATGAAGCTTTGTAGCGCTCTTCTGGATACACTCAGGAAAAGCAGGATGTTGCCACTTGTGGAAACTGCCTTGTTGTGAATCCATTCTGCTGTATTTCTAGCCACAATGAACCCATTTGCGGTGATACCAAGGACGCATTCAGTGCCTATAATTATTCACATCAAAATGATGCGAGATGGTGACAATTGATTTTCTGGGGGATTGCAGGTTTCGGTCATCCTGAGTTGTTGCTTCTCTTTGGTGTCTGAGGAAAATGTCTCCCCAGCGTGTGATGGGCAGACTTGTGATAGCTCCCACTATTCATGTCACCAGAAGCAGCAGTTGATGCATCATTTCCCAAGCTACTCCATTTGTTTATTTTAGAACTCTTAGTTGTAAGTCTGGAGATGCAAATGACGGAAGGAGTTGTTTTCTAATCCTCTCCCGTGTCCTTTCGGATGCCCCGGGGTGTGAGTTCAATCGTGGGGCCCAGGGAGGAACTTGAGTAGACGCTCCTTTATGAATCACTGACATGGTGTTGAGAGCTGTGTTCTTGAGTAGCTCTAGTTAAGTCAACCATCCGTTCACTAAGTCACCGGATAACTGCGTGTCACTTGTGACCGCAGGGAACTGATTGAAAGTAATAATAACTTCAAATATTTATAGCTATGAGCTAGGCCCTGTCCAGACACTTTATACATATCATGAAATTTAAGCCTTACAAGAACCCTCTGCAGAATGTACTTTTATTATCTCCATTTTCCAGGGGAGGAAACTGAGGCTAAATAACTTGTCCAAAGTCAAAGAGGGAGAGGGAGACGGAGAAGGAGAGAGAGAGAGTTGGGATTCAAACCCGAGTCACATGGTCCCAGAGTCCTTGTTCTTACCCACTATGTTATACTACCTACCCCTGTGGATCCTTTTGTGTGCACCAAAGACTGAAGGCAGGGTTGGCTTAACTGTAACTTTTTATCCTGTTGGTCTTTTGTGATGCCCTCAGGGCTTAAGGGAAGAATAATTGAGTTGGAAAAAAACCCACCTGTGAGATTTCTTTTTTCACTCCTCACACAGAACACTTTACTTTGGACACTTCTGGTCACTAAACACGTGTGGTTTTTTTTTCCCCACAGCAAACAATTCTGCAACGCTGTCTCGGTGCCCTACCATTTAACTCAATTCTGACACTATCTACCTGGAGATGACATCAGATCCACAGGTTTAGGGCTCAGTCCCACCAGACTGCCCTCCATTTCAGATGCCAATCCCAAGTCTAGGTTGTCACCTGGACTTATTGGTTATAAGTCAGAGTTATGACCCTCTTTTTGGTTTCAGTTAATTTGCTGGAGTGGCTCACGGAGCTCAGGAAAACAGCTTATTTACATTTACCGATTTATTATAAAAGGTTATGATCGTAGATGAACACCCAGACGGAAGAGATGCATAGAGCAAGGTCGTGGGAAGGGGCATGGAGCTTCCACGCCCCCTTTGGGGTACCACACCCCGAGCACCTCATGTGTTCACCAGTCTGAAAGCTCTTTGAACCCAGTCCTTTTGGGTTTTAATGGAGCCTTTGTTACATAGGTGCAGTTGATTAAATCATTGGCCATTGGTTATTGTTTCAACCTCCAGCCTCTCCCCCTTTCGTGGAAACCTGGGGGTGGGACTGAAAGTTCCAACCTTGTATTCGCCCTCGGTTTTCCTGGCAATCAGTCCGCACCCTTAGGTGTGTTCCAAAAGTCACCTTGTTAACATAACAAAGGCATTTTTGTTGATCTCCTCACTGAGGAAATTCCAAGGGTTGTAGGAGCTCTGTGCGAGGTGGGGGTGGGGGGGGGGGAAAGGGGACAAAGACCAAATGTATTTCTTATGATAAATCACAATAGCACAATAGTAAAGCAAGAAGACACTGATTTTCTGAGACAAACCTCTTGTACAAAATAAATTGAGAGATAATAAATCTCTATATAAAAATGATTGTACACACACACACTTATATGCCCACAAACACATATTTACCTTTCATTTTAAAGAAATCACTAGGAAAATAAGGGTTGAAGGAAAAGTTCCTTGCTCCTTTACAAGGTAGGCAAATCAACATAGGGTAAAAATCATACCCCAAGTCACCTAATCTATTTTGGAAGAGTAAAACCAAAAGAGATGAAGAATCAGTTTTATCTTGGGGAAGTTGTTTCTGATTTTAAAATGTAAGCACGATACACATGATGATAAAATGGACTTCTCAACTCAGAATAAATGAACTTTTATGAGAGTACATAACGCTAAAGTAATGATAATGAAGTAATTCAAATAAAGGGAAGGTTGGTGTGTGAGACGTCTCCAAAATTTTTCATAATATTTGGTTTTCCCTTTACTTAGGACTTCTTTTAAACAAGGCGAAAACTTAAGGTTTTCTGGCCTGTTTTGGACAAGTTGTTATGAATTTTAGCATCTCATCTTTAAATCTCTATTCTTGAACTCCAAATGTTTCCCTCGATTACAGTGTACAGTAATAAACAACTGCTACTCTCTGCTTGTTCCCACCCACTTGTACAAGTAAGTCTGTAGTATTTCAGGACCTCTGATTTGGTTTTCAAGAGGCTTTTTCTTGTCACTGGCTCTCCTCCATTTCTGCTGACCCAGGCTTCCAAGAGTGTGAGGGATAATGGGATACACTCTCCGAAGAGTTTGATGCCTCTCTTTTTATTTGTTTTGCTCATCACTGTATTAAAAACATAAAATTCTAACTGAGTAAATTTGAAGATCGAATTGGCTTTATTCAGTGATTTATGAATCGGGCAGCATCCCATTGAGCAAGTAGAAAGGGGCTCTGCGGAGCTGTAAAAAATGCAAGAACTTTACAGGCAGGAGGGGGCAGAAAAGGGAAGTTTCTAGCTAAGAGTGGATTGTTTCAGGCAGGGTCACCTTCCTCTTGGGGGAAGGTGGGTGGGGGGGGGTCACCCCTCTAGTGCTGACCAGGTGATTCCAGATCTATTGGTGAAAGGTCCCATTCCTGAGAGAGGCTGAAACTGCAATTAGGTTAGCTGTTAAGTCTTGGTTTGCTGACGTGGGACTTAGCACAAGTGACTCCATTTGGGGTTTGTTGTTTTTTTACTAACAACTGTATCTCATTCCTAGCGCTTAACCCCAGTACCTAGATACTTGCTGGTGAATGGATGACCAGACCAGTGAATTCAGAATTTCAGAGAAGTTCTTTATAATGAGAGACAGGCAGAGAAATGGCAGTTCTACCACCCAGTAAGTTTTGAACTCTTGCAGGTCTGATGCCCAAATCAAGCGTGGGAATGTGAACAGTGAGACTGAGTGAAAACACAGCAGTTCTTTGTGTTTCTGTTAGAGAAACACTGGTGGGAGACAGAGGACAAAGGAAGGAGACACAGGACCGGAGTGACCTCAGCTGGGGGTGGGGTTTCACAGTGTTGGGTGCTGCAGAGAGGTAGTCAGCAGGAGCAGGGGCTGTGTACGTCATCAGAGGCATGTTTTATTTTATTTTTTTGTTTTTATTGACGTATAGTTGATTTACAATCTTGTGCCAATCTGCTGTATGGCAAAGTGACTCAGTTATACGCATATAGACATTCTTTTTTTATATTCTTTTCCATTACAGTTTTATCACAGGATATTGACTCTAGTTCCCTGTGCTGTAGCGTAGGACCTTGTTGTTTATCCCTCCTATATATAATAGTTTACATCTGCTAATGCCACACTCCCAGCCCTTCCCTCTCCCACCCCCCTCCTCCTTGGCAACCACAAGTCTGTTCTCTATGTCTGTGAGTCTGTTGCTGTTTCATAGATAGGTTCATTTGTGCCATACTTTAGATTCCACATGTAAGTGGTATCACATGGTATTTGTCTTTCTCTTTCTGACTTACTTCACTTAATAATCTCTAGTTGCATCCATGTTGCTGCAATCATCAGAGGCATTTTAGAAGAGGCTCTGCTTGCCATAGCTTCTGGCAGCGTTGCTTCCTACAGTGGAAAGAAGAATGTTGTTGATGGGAATTCCCAAAGTTAGGCTAAAGTGGGGGTGAAGTAACTTTTCTAGGTGAAGAGGTGATCTTTTTTTTTTTCTTTTTGATTTCTATGTGTGTTTTATTATATATTAGTGTCTTAAATCAAATAGAAGACAAAAAGTGGAGCTACAAACCAAAGTTACAACAGTACTAGCTTTTCTCGTCGCCCGTCTGTCTACTTTTACCAGAGGTCTTTATTTCTTCATAAGGCTTTGAGCTACTTGTCCAGGGTCCTTGACTGCAACCTGAAGAACTCCCTGTGGCAGGCGGGTCTGGTGGTTAAGAACTCTCTCAACTCTTGATTAACTGGGAATGTCTTGATTTCTCCCTCATTTTCGAAGGAAAGTTTTGCTAGATATAGGATTCTTGGTTGACGGTTTCTTTCCTTCAACACTTCAAGTACATTGAGTCATGCCATCTGGCCTCCGAGGCTCCTGATGAGAAATCTGCTCAATGACCTTCCTGGCAAACCTTCTCTCAGCTTCATAGACTTTCATAATGTACCGTATCATGTCTCATGCAACAGAACATTTTGTATAGTATCGTGAAGTCAGTTAAGTTGTAACGTTATATATTTTTTTTAATTAGTTAATTTATTTTTGGCTGTGTTGGATCTTCGTTTCTGTGCGAGGGCTTTCTCTAGTTGCGGCAAGCGGGGGCCACTCTTCATCGCGGTGCGCGGGCCTCTCACTATCGCGGCCTCTCTTGTTGCGGAGCACAGGCTCCAGACGCGCAGGCTCAGCAATTGTGGCTCACGGGCCCAGTCGCTCCGCGGCCTGTGGGATCCTCCCAGACCAGGGCTCGAACCCGTGTCCCCTGCATCGACAGGCAGACTCGCAACCACTGCGCCACCAGGGAAGCCCAGTAACGTTATTTTGAGACCAGAATTTAAGGAAAAGGAATTGAACGTTTCAAGTGTAGACATTATGAGGTCTCTAAAATTATTACGCGTTTTCAAACTAGAAATAAAGAGGCCACTGAAGTATCCTGCAGATTTTTATTTATAACAAAGTGAATACCAATATCTAATAACACACGTAAAGAAAACTTTCTTTGGGATCCTTTTTCCTAAGTGTAAAGGGGCCTTGAACTCAAAAAGTGAGAAAACCACTGTGGTGTATCCCCAAGCGGTGATGGGTCCATTTCTTGCTCTGACCTCAGAGTGCACCATTGTGATGTACTTCACAGAGCCCTATGAAAGAGAAAGGTGGGCCCAGGTTTTTGGTCCTTAGAGCCCAGGAAGCTGCTTTTGGTGACCTGACGGCCTTGGACCTACAGTTAGCTTGTGTTTTCCTTGTTTGTGCCATTTTGTTGATTTTCGTTTCTCTTTTCTCTACTCTTTTTTATTTGTGTCATTGTTCTTTGTACAGTTAGCATAGTGAGTATTGTTGGTATAGTTAATACTTGATTAGCATAGTTAGTGTAGTTAGTACTAGTTAGCGCTGTTGGTACAGTTAGCGTAGTTAGCGTTGTTAGTAGAGACAGCATACTTAGCCCTGTTAGTACAGTTAGCATTGTTAGTTAGCGTAGTTAGCGTTGCTCGGTAGTGCTGTCAGTCAGTGTAGTTAGCAGATCACCAGGATGCAGGGCCTCACAGCCAAATCTGCTGGCAAGAAGGCTCATATTGATGACTTCCGGATCCTCCACACCATTGGTGAAGGCACCTTCGGTAAAGTGAAGTTGGCCTGGCACATTCTGACCGGGACACAGGTGGCTGTGAAGGTCATAAAGAAAAGGCGTCAGAGCTTCTCAAGTGTCCAGGCACTTTTCCGGGAAGTGTGCAGTCTGAAGGCTCTGAATCACCCCAATATTGTGAAACTGCTGGGGGTGATTGACACAGAGGAGACATTTTTCGTGGTGATGGAGTACCTCAGTGGGGGGGACATGTACCGCTATTTGAAGATCCATGGCCGTATGACAGAGGCGGAGGCCCGAGGCCCGTTCCAGCAGCTGGTCTCCGCCCTGCAGCACTGCCACCGGAGGGGCATCGTGCACCGGGACCTGAAGCCACCGAGCCTCCTCTTTGATTCCAAGATGAATATCAAACTTACAGACTTTGGCCTCAGCAACAAGTGTGATGACATTTTCCAACTGGACACGAGCTGCGGCACACCCCCTTATGCTGCCCCGGAACTCTTCCTGGGGCAGAGCTCCAGCGGCCCTGCGGTGGACGTGTGGAGCCTGGGAGTAGTGCTGTACACCATGGTAACTGGGTCCCGGCCCTTTGTGGGAAAAGACTTCCAGGAGCTGCGGAAGCAAGTCCTACGAGGGCAATACCCCATCCCACCTTATCTGTCTTTGGAGATAAGGGATCTGTTACAAAAAATGATTGCCCTCAACCCCAGTGACAGAGGCACCTTACGTGACCTCATGAGGCATCCATGGGTCAACATGGGCCAGAAGGAGCCACTCCAGCCACCCTGTGAAAAGGACCTGGAGGTGACAATGGTGAGGACTCCGGGCTTGACTTGCGACCAGATCCAGGACACTGGGACAGGCAGTGTGAGCTCCAAGAAACCCAAGGTGGAGGTCTCCATCATAACTCTGAAGCCCTTCTCTTGCGGGGACCTCTGTGGCAGTGAACTTGAGCCTTCGCCGAGCCCTGTGGTGTCCTCCCTGCAAACCAGGTGGCTCTACCACAGAAAAACTGTGCCGCTGCAGGAAGACCAGCAGGCAGGGCAGAAGACCGGTGAGTCTGCCTGTCCCCCACCCAGCCTGGAGGCGAGGACTGCCACCCCCAGCCCAGCCCCCCAGTGTGGCACTGGGACATCCACCTCCAGCAGCAGCAGCAGGATTGGAGCCCCAGAGGGAAGCAGCTGCCCCCTGGGTGTGTCCAACACTGGAAGGTCCTCCCACGCTGGGCAGCCTGAGAGTGTGTCCTCATCCACTGTCTCTGGCCAGAGCCAGAAAAAGCAAGGGGTGGCTGGGAGAATCTGGAACTTTATTTTGAAACATCTTTGTTGCAAGCTGCCCAGCATGAGGCGTCATAATAAAGTGAGCCCATGTGAACCCCATGGATGACCGAGGCAGGAAGGTCAGGCCGCCGCGCTCCCTGGGGCCCGGTGCAGGGGAAGAGGAGTGTGTTCTCTGCACGGCCTTCAGCAGCATCGTATCCAAGACCCTGGCCAGCTCAGAGGATGGTCCGGAGCAGCCCGGGCGACCGAAAGCGAGGCCACCGTGGCTGCAGGTCTGCCCCTCAACCCCCACCTGGGTGAAACTTGAGAGACTGGACTGTCATTCCTGGGGCACGTCTCCCCTCCCCTACTCTTCTGTCTTCCGTGTTGGTGGGGGAGGGGGATAGTTCTTGTTCCAAGAACTCCTTGGTTCTTCCAACTCTAGTTAATAAACTTGACGCTCCAGAGAGATGCATCACACTCTGCTTCGCGTCGTCCCTGCACACAATTGGGGCTGTGCATTTTCCAGTGAGACAAGCGTGCAGCCATGGAGCGCTTGGAGGTAGTCAGAACGGCTAAAGGGAAAAATGACCTAAGAGAATTAGCACAGTGACTCCCAACAGCAACAACTGCTGCCCTGCAGGGCAGAAATGCGGAAAGTGTGTATTCCCTTCCTGCACTACCATTCCCGAACATTTTCAGAAGGGCCGAGGGGAACTTTTGGTCCCTGCGGCCTGTGTTAATTACAACAGAGAGGCCCATTAATACACAAATTTATACACAAATCCATGTATACATGTATAGCCACTTAAGTTTTTAAACTCTTCATTGAAGTTATATAACTCATTGATTTTCACAAACTAAAAATAAGTAACTTGCACCCAGATCATGAAAGAAAATATTACCATGGTACCAGTGCCCCAGAAGTCCCCCTTTGCTCCTTTCTAGACAATAGCCACCCCACATATCCTGTCTTAAAATTGCAGAGAGCAGTTTCTGTAATGCTTATATTGTTAAAAATTGTACCGTACTATCTATCCTGTCTTATATCTGTGTTTATGAGATTTCATTTTTGTGATTTATCTGAATTTGTTCCAGTACTATGTAGGATTTCACTGTGTATGAAAATACAGTGAACTTTATTGGAAAGCAGTTTGGGAGCATATATAAAAGCTGAAGATATACATATTCTGTAACTGTGAAATCCCACTACTAATTATATATTGACCAGAAATGTACACATGTGTTCAACATGTATAGTTTGAAATTGGACATTGAAAAATAGCTCTTAGAATTTTGAGTAACCACATTCAAATTCATGATTATGATCTGTTTGTAATATCTCCTTTTGCCTAGATGTATTTATTTAAAAATTTTAAATTTTATTTGAACTTAAAAAAAAACCTAGTTTACCTATTTTTCTCATCCCTCCCCCCCCCCCGCCCCACCTCTTAAAACCACCCATTTGTTCTCTGTATCTATGTTGATAGAAGGGCGCTCTTTCTATTGAAATATTAGAAATGTAGGAGAAAATTAGTGGTTTTATAGATTCGCTAAAGGGAAGGTGAAGGAATGACCTCCTGATGACTTCCTTGTATCAAAAAAAAAAAAAAAAATGTAAGGGCAACTTCATCAGTTGAAAATAAGGCAGAGAGATGATAGACTGGAGGTTTAGGGCTGAGGAAAAGATATGAGATAGTCATCATGGGTAGTTAATGAATGACTTCTTTAGGGAAATACAGGCTAGAAATGCCCAGTGATGTTACTCATTTGAGGCTGAAGAGCATGAATCTGTAGGAACATAACTTCATCCAGTTGTGAGAGATCTCAAGCAACACCAGGCTGCTTAGAAGTAAATGTGGGGTGTTAAATGGTTGGGTTCATCTAGATGTGCAATTATTCCACATGATGGGGATGAAGATTCATGATGGGAAACAGGGACCAGGAAATGAAAGTGTTTTATGATTCATTTATGTAAAAAATATATTAGGGAAAATCATATCATATACAATGAATGTCTTGATTATAAAACTGTGGGGATGTTGAACTGAAGGTGAGTTCTAGCATTATGAAGCTTTGTAGCGCTCTTCTGGATACACTCAGGAAAAGCAGGATGTTGCCACTTGTGGAAACTGCCTTGTTGTGAATCCATTCTGCTGTATTTCTAGCCACAATGAACCCATTTGCGGTGATACCAAGGACGCATTCAGTGCCTATAATTATTCACATCAAAATGATGCGAGATGGTGACAGTTGATTTTCTGGGGGATTGCAGGTTTCGGTCATCCTGAGTTGTTGCTTCTCTTTGGTGTCTGAGGAAAATGTCTCCCCAGCGTGTGATGGGCAGACTTGTGATAGCTCCCACTATTCATGTCACCAGAAGCAGCAGTTGATGCATCATTTCCCAAGCTACTCCATTTGTTTATTTTAGAACTCTTAGTTGTAAGTCTGGAGATGCAAATGACGGAAGGAGTTGTTTTCTAATCCTCTCCCGTGTCCTTTCGGATGCCCCGGGGTGTGAGTTCAATCGTGGGGCCCAGGGAGGAACTTGAGTAGACGCTCCTTTATGAATCACTGACATGGTGTTGAGAGCTGTGTTCTTGAGTAGCTCTAGTTAAGTCAACCATCTGTTCACTAAGTCACCGGATAACTGCGTGTCACTTGTGACCGCAGGGAACTGATTGAAAGTAATAATAACTTCAAATATTTATAGCTATGAGCTAGGCCCTGTCCAGACACTTTATACATATCATGAAATTTAAGCCTTACAAGAACCCTCTGCAGAATGTACTTTTATTATCTCCATTTTCCAGGGGAGGAAACTGAGGCTAAATAACTTGTCCAAAGTCAAAGAGGGAGAGGGAGACGGAGAAGGAGAGAGAGAGAGTTGGGATTCAAACCCGAGTCACATGGTCCCAGAGTCCTTGTTCTTACCCACTATGTTATACTACCTACCCCTGTGGATCCTTTTGTGTGCACCAAAGACTGAAGGCAGGGTTGGCTTAACTGTAACTTTTTATCCTGTTGGTCTTTTGTGATGCCCTCAGGGCTTAAGGGAAGAATAATTGAGTTGGAAAAAAACCCACCTGTGAGATTTCTTTTTTCACTCCTCACACAGAACACTTTACTTTGGACACTTCTGGTCACTAAACACGTGTGGTTTTTTTTTCCCCACAGCAAACAATTCTGCAACGCTGTCTCGGTGCCCTACCATTTAACTCAATTCTGACACTATCTACCTGGAGATGACATCAGATCCACAGGTTTAGGGCTCAGTCCCACCAGACTGCCCTCCATTTCAGATGCCAATCCCAAGTCTAGGTTGTCACCTGGACTTATTGGTTATAAGTCAGAGTTATGACCCTCTTTTTGGTTTCAGTTAATTTGCTGGAGTGGCTCACGGAGCTCAGGAAAACAGCTTATTTACATTTACCGATTTATTATAAAAGGTTATGATCGTAGATGAACACCCAGACGGAAGAGATGCATAGAGCAAGGTCGTGGGAAGGGGCATGGAGCTTCCACGCCCCCTTTGGGGTACCACACCCCGAGCACCTCATGTGTTCACCAGTCTGAAAGCTCTTTGAACCCAGTCCTTTTGGGTTTTAATGGAGCCTTTGTTACATAGGTGCAGTTGATTAAATCATTGGCCATTGGTTATTGTTTCAACCTCCAGCCTCTCCCCCTTTCGTGGAAACCTGGGGGTGGGACTGAAAGTTCCAACCTTGTATTCGCCCTCGGTTTTCCTGGCAATCAGTCCGCACCCTTAGGTGTGTTCCAAAAGTCACCTTGTTAACATAACAAAGGCATTTTTGTTGATCTCCTCACTGAGGAAATTCCAAGGGTTGTAGGAGCTCTGTGCGAGGTGGGGGTGGGGGGGGGGAAAGGGGACAAAGACCAAATGTATTTCTTATGATAAATCACAATAGCACAATAGTAAAGCAAGAAGACACTGATTTTCTGAGACAAACCTCTTGTACAAAATAAATTGAGAGATAATAAATCTCTATATAAAAATGATTGTACACACACACACTTATATGCCCACAAACACATATTTACCTTTCATTTTAAAGAAATCACTAGGAAAATAAGGGTTGAAGGAAAAGTTCCTTGCTCCTTTACAAGGTAGGCAAATCAACATAGGGTAAAAATCATACCCCAAGTCACCTAATCTATTTTGGAAGAGTAAAACCAAAAGAGATGAAGAATCAGTTTTATCTTGGGGAAGTTGTTTCTGATTTTAAAATGTAAGCACGATACACATGATGATAAAATGGACTTCTCAACTCAGAATAAATGAACTTTTGTGAGAGTACATAACGCTAAAGTAATGATAATGAAGTAATTCAAATAAAGGGAAGGTTGGTGTGTGAGACGTCTCCAAAATTTTTCATAATATTTGGTTTTCCCTTTACTTAGGACTTCTTTTAAACAAGGCGAAAACTTAAGGTTTTCTGGCCTGTTTTGGACAAGTTGTTATGAATTTTAGCATCTCATCTTTAAATCTCTATTCTTGAACTCCAAATGTTTCCCTCGATTACAGTGTACAGTAATAAACAACTGCTACTCTCTGCTTGTTCCCACCCACTTGTACAAGTAAGTCTGTAGTATTTCAGGACCTCTGATTTGGTTTTCAAGAGGCTTTTTCTTGTCACTGGCTCTCCTCCATTTCTGCTGACCCAGGCTTCCAAGAGTGTGAGGGATAATGGGATACACTCTCCGAAGAGTTTGATGCCTCTCTTTTTATTTGTTTTGCTCATCACTGTATTAAAAACATAAAATTCTAACTGAGTAAATTTGAAGATCGAATTGGCTTTATTCAGTGATTTATGAATCGGGCAGCATCCCATTGAGCAAGTAGAAAGGGGCTCTGCGGAGCTGTAAAAAATGCAAGAACTTTACAGGCAGGAGGGGGCAGAAAAGGGAAGTTTCTAGCTAAGAGTGGATTGTTTCAGGCAGGGTCACCTTCCTCTTGGGGGAAGGTGGGTGGGGGGGGGTCACCCCTCTAGTGCTGACCAGGTGATTCCAGATCTATTGGTGAAAGGTCCCATTCCTGAGAGAGGCTGAAACTGCAATTAGGTTAGCTGTTAAGTCTTGGTTTGCTGACGTGGGACTTAGCACAAGTGACTCCATTTGGGGTTTGTTGTTTTTTTACTAACAACTGTATCTCATTCCTAGCGCTTAACCCCAGTACCTAGATACTTGCTGGTGAATGGATGACCAGACCAGTGAATTCAGAATTTCAGAGAAGTTCTTTATAATGAGAGACAGGCAGAGAAATGGCAGTTCTACCACCCAGTAAGTTTTGAACTCTTGCAGGTCTGATGCCCAAATCAAGCGTGGGAATGTGAACAGTGAGACTGAGTGAAAACACAGCAGTTCTTTGTGTTTCTGTTAGAGAAACACTGGTGGGAGACAGAGGACAAAGGAAGGAGACACAGGACCGGAGTGACCTCAGCTGGGGGTGGGGTTTCACAGTGTTGGGTGCTGCAGAGAGGTAGTCAGCAGGAGCAGGGGCTGTGTACGTCATCAGAGGCATGTTTTATTTTATTTTTTTGTTTTTATTGACGTATAGTTGATTTACAATCTTGTGCCAATCTGCTGTATGGCAAAGTGACTCAGTTATACGCATATAGACATTCTTTTTTTATATTCTTTTCCATTACAGTTTTATCACAGGATATTGACTCTAGTTCCCTGTGCTGTAGCGTAGGACCTTGTTGTTTATCCCTCCTATATATAATAGTTTACATCTGCTAATGCCACACTCCCAGCCCTTCCCTCTCCCACCCCCCTCCTCCTTGGCAACCACAAGTCTGTTCTCTATGTCTGTGAGTCTGTTGCTGTTTCATAGATAGGTTCATTTGTGCCATACTTTAGATTCCACATGTAAGTGGTATCACATGGTATTTGTCTTTCTCTTTCTGACTTACTTCACTTAATAATCTCTAGTTGCATCCATGTTGCTGCAATCATCAGAGGCATTTTAGAAGAGGCTCTGCTTGCCATAGCTTCTGGCAGCGTTGCTTCCTACAGTGGAAAGAAGAATGTTGTTGATGGGAATTCCCAAAGTTAGGCTAAAGTGGGGGTGAAGTAACTTTTCTAGGTGAAGAGGTGATCTTTTTTTTTTCTTTTTGATTTCTATGTGTGTTTTATTATATATTAGTGTCTTAAATCAAATAGAAGACAAAAAGTGGAGCTACAAACCAAAGTTACAACAGTACTAGCTTTTCTCGTCGCCCGTCTGTCTACTTTTACCAGAGGTCTTTATTTCTTCATAAGGCTTTGAGCTACTTGTCCAGGGTCCTTGACTGCAACCTGAAGAACTCCCTGTGGCAGGCGGGTCTGGTGGTTAAGAACTCTCTCAACTCTTGATTAACTGGGAATGTCTTGATTTCTCCCTCATTTTCGAAGGAAAGTTTTGCTAGATATAGGATTCTTGGTTGACGGTTTCTTTCCTTCAACACTTCAAGTACATTGAGTCATGCCATCTGGCCTCCGAGGCTCCTGATGAGAAATCTGCTCAATGACCTTCCTGGCAAACCTTCTCTCAGCTTCATAGACTTTCATAATGTACCGTATCATGTCTCATGCAACAGAACATTTTGTATAGTATCGTGAAGTCAGTTAAGTTGTAACGTTATATATTTTTTTTAATTAGTTAATTTATTTTTGGCTGTGTTGGATCTTCGTTTCTGTGCGAGGGCTTTCTCTAGTTGCGGCAAGCGGGGGCCACTCTTCATCGCGGTGCGCGGGCCTCTCACTATCGCGGCCTCTCTTGTTGCGGAGCACAGGCTCCAGACGCGCAGGCTCAGCAATTGTGGCTCACGGGCCCAGTCGCTCCGCGGCCTGTGGGATCCTCCCAGACCAGGGCTCGAACCCGTGTCCCCTGCATCGACAGGCAGACTCTCAACCACTGCGCCACCAGGGAAGCCCAGTAACGTTATTTTGAGACCAGAATTTAAGGAAAAGGAATTGAACGTTTCAAGTGTAGACATTATGAGGTCTCTAAAATTATTACGCGTTTTCAAACTAGAAATAAAGAGGCCACTGAAGTATCCTGCAGATTTTTATTTATAACAAAGTGAATACCAATATCTAATAACACACGTAAAGAAAACTTTCTTTGGGATCCTTTTTCCTAAGTGTAAAGGGGCCTTGAACTCAAAAAGTGAGAAAACCACTGTGGTGTATCCCCAAGCGGTGATGGGTCCATTTCTTGCTCTGACCTCAGAGTGCACCATTGTGATGTACTTCACAGAGCCCTATGAAAGAGAAAGGTGGGCCCAGGTTTTTGGTCCTTAGAGCCCAGGAAGCTGCTTTTGGTGACCTGACGGCCTTGGACCTACAGTTAGCTTGTGTTTTCCTTGTTTGTGCCATTTTGTTGATTTTCGTTTCTCTTTTCTCTACTCTTTTTTATTTGTGTCATTGTTCTTTGTACAGTTAGCATAGTGAGTATTGTTGGTATAGTTAATACTTGATTAGCATAGTTAGTGTAGTTAGTACTAGTTAGCGCTGTTGGTACAGTTAGCGTAGTTAGCGTTGTTAGTAGAGACAGCATACTTAGCCCTGTTAGTACAGTTAGCATTGTTAGTTAGCGTAGTTAGCGTTGCTCGGTAGTGCTGTCAGTCAGTGTAGTTAGCAGATCACCAGGATGCAGGGCCTCACAGCCAAATCTGCTGGCAAGAAGGCTCATATTGATGACTTCCGGATCCTCCACACCATTGGTGAAGGCACCTTCGGTAAAGTGAAGTTGGCCTGGCACATTCTGACCGGGACACAGGTGGCTGTGAAGGTCATAAAGAAAAGGCGTCAGAGCTTCTCAAGTGTCCAGGCACTTTTCCGGGAAGTGTGCAGTCTGAAGGCTCTGAATCACCCCAATATTGTGAAACTGCTGGGGGTGATTGACACAGAGGAGACATTTTTCGTGGTGATGGAGTACCTCAGTGGGGGGGACATGTACCGCTATTTGAAGATCCATGGCCGTATGACAGAGGCGGAGGCCCGAGGCCCGTTCCAGCAGCTGGTCTCCGCCCTGCAGCACTGCCACCGGAGGGGCATCGTGCACCGGGACCTGAAGCCACCGAGCCTCCTCTTTGATTCCAAGATGAATATCAAACTTACAGACTTTGGCCTCAGCAACAAGTGTGATGACATTTTCCAACTGGACACGAGCTGCGGCACACCCCCTTATGCTGCCCCGGAACTCTTCCTGGGGCAGAGCTCCAGCGGCCCTGCGGTGGACGTGTGGAGCCTGGGAGTAGTGCTGTACACCATGGTAACTGGGTCCCGGCCCTTTGTGGGAAAAGACTTCCAGGAGCTGCGGAAGCAAGTCCTACGAGGGCAATACCCCATCCCACCTTATCTGTCTTTGGAGATAAGGGATCTGTTACAAAAAATGATTGCCCTCAACCCCAGTGACAGAGGCACCTTACGTGACCTCATGAGGCATCCATGGGTCAACATGGGCCAGAAGGAGCCACTCCAGCCACCCTGTGAAAAGGACCTGGAGGTGACAATGGTGAGGACTCCGGGCTTGACTTGCGACCAGATCCAGGACACTGGGACAGGCAGTGTGAGCTCCAAGAAACCCAAGGTGGAGGTCTCCATCATAACTCTGAAGCCCTTCTCTTGCGGGGACCTCTGTGGCAGTGAACTTGAGCCTTCGCCGAGCCCTGTGGTGTCCTCCCTGCAAACCAGGTGGCTCTACCACAGAAAAACTGTGCCGCTGCAGGAAGACCAGCAGGCAGGGCAGAAGACCGGTGAGTCTGCCTGTCCCCCACCCAGCCTGGAGGCGAGGACTGCCACCCCCAGCCCAGCCCCCCAGTGTGGCACTGGGACATCCACCTCCAGCAGCAGCAGCAGGATTGGAGCCCCAGAGGGAAGCAGCTGCCCCCTGGGTGTGTCCAACACTGGAAGGTCCTCCCACGCTGGGCAGCCTGAGAGTGTGTCCTCATCCACTGTCTCTGGCCAGAGCCAGAAAAAGCAAGGGGTGGCTGGGAGAATCTGGAACTTTATTTTGAAACATCTTTGTTGCAAGCTGCCCAGCATGAGGCGTCATAATAAAGTGAGCCCATGTGAACCCCATGGATGACCGAGGCAGGAAGGTCAGGCCGCCGCGCTCCCTGGGGCCCGGTGCAGGGGAAGAGGAGTGTGTTCTCTGCACGGCCTTCAGCAGCATCGTATCCAAGACCCTGGCCAGCTCAGAGGATGGTCCGGAGCAGCCCGGGCGACCGAAAGCGAGGCCACCGTGGCTGCAGGTCTGCCCCTCAACCCCCACCTGGGTGAAACTTGAGAGACTGGACTGTCATTCCTGGGGCACGTCTCCCCTCCCCTACTCTTCTGTCTTCCGTGTTGGTGGGGGAGGGGGATAGTTCTTGTTCCAAGAACTCCTTGGTTCTTCCAACTCTAGTTAATAAACTTGACGCTCCAGAGAGATGCATCACACTCTGCTTCGCGTCGTCCCTGCACACAATTGGGGCTGTGCATTTTCCAGTGAGACAAGCGTGCAGCCATGGAGCGCTTGGAGGTAGTCAGAACGGCTAAAGGGAAAAATGACCTAAGAGAATTAGCACAGTGACTCCCAACAGCAACAACTGCTGCCCTGCAGGGCAGAAATGCGGAAAGTGTGTATTCCCTTCCTGCACTACCATTCCCGAACATTTTCAGAAGGGCCGAGGGGAACTTTTGGTCCCTGCGGCCTGTGTTAATTACAACAGAGAGGCCCATTAATACACAAATTTATACACAAATCCATGTATACATGTATAGCCACTTAAGTTTTTAAACTCTTCATTGAAGTTATATAACTCATTGATTTTCACAAACTAAAAATAAGTAACTTGCACCCAGATCATGAAAGAAAATATTACCATGGTACCAGTGCCCCAGAAGTCCCCCTTTGCTCCTTTCTAGACAATAGCCACCCCACATATCCTGTCTTAAAATTGCAGAGAGCAGTTTCTGTAATGCTTATATTGTTAAAAATTGTACCGTACTATCTATCCTGTCTTATATCTGTGTTTATGAGATTTCATTTTTGTGATTTATCTGAATTTGTTCCAGTACTATGTAGGATTTCACTGTGTATGAAAATACAGTGAACTTTATTGGAAAGCAGTTTGGGAGCATATATAAAAGCTGAAGATATACATATTCTGTAACTGTGAAATCCCACTACTAATTATATATTGACCAGAAATGTACACATGTGTTCAACATGTATAGTTTGAAATTGGACATTGAAAAATAGCTCTTAGAATTTTGAGTAACCACATTCAAATTCATGATTATGATCTGTTTGTAATATCTCCTTTTGCCTAGATGTATTTATTTAAAAATTTTAAATTTTATTTGAACTTAAAAAAAAACCTAGTTTACCTATTTTTCTCATCCCTCCCCCCCCCCGCCCCACCTCTTAAAACCACCCATTTGTTCTCTGTATCTATGTTGATAGAAGGGCGCTCTTTCTATTGAAATATTAGAAATGTAGGAGAAAATTAGTGGTTTTATAGATTCGCTAAAGGGAAGGTGAAGGAATGACCTCCTGATGACTTCCTTGTATCAAAAAAAAAAAAAAAATGTAAGGGCAACTTCATCAGTTGAAAATAAGGCAGAGAGATGATAGACTGGAGGTTTAGGGCTGAGGAAAAGATATGAGATAGTCATCATGGGTAGTTAATGAATGACTTCTTTAGGGAAATACAGGCTAGAAATGCCCAGTGATGTTACTCATTTGAGGCTGAAGAGCATGAATCTGTAGGAACATAACTTCATCCAGTTGTGAGAGATCTCAAGCAACACCAGGCTGCTTAGAAGTAAATGTGGGGTGTTAAATGGTTGGGTTCATCTAGATGTGCAATTATTCCACATGATGGGGATGAAGATTCATGATGGGAAACAGGGACCAGGAAATGAAAGTGTTTTATAATTCATTTATGTAAAAAATATATTAGGGAAAATCATATCATATACAATGAATGTCTTGATTATAAAACTGTGGGGATGTTGAACTGAAGGTGAGTTCTAGCATTATGAAGCTTTGTAGCGCTCTTCTGGATACACTCAGGAAAAGCAGGATGTTGCCACTTGTGGAAACTGCCTTGTTGTGAATCCATTCTGCTGTATTTCTAGCCACAATGAACCCATTTGCGGTGATACCAAGGACGCATTCAGTGCCTATAATTATTCACATCAAAATGATGCGAGATGGTGACAATTGATTTTCTGGGGGATTGCAGGTTTCGGTCATCCTGAGTTGTTGCTTCTCTTTGGTGTCTGAGGAAAATGTCTCCCCAGCGTGTGATGGGCAGACTTGTGATAGCTCCCACTATTCATGTCACCAGAAGCAGCAGTTGATGCATCATTTCCCAAGCTACTCCATTTGTTTATTTTAGAACTCTTAGTTGTAAGTCTGGAGATGCAAATGACGGAAGGAGTTGTTTTCTAATCCTCTCCCGTGTCCTTTCGGATGCCCCGGGGTGTGAGTTCAATCGTGGGGCCCAGGGAGGAACTTGAGTAGACGCTCCTTTATGAATCACTGACATGGTGTTGAGAGCTGTGTTCTTGAGTAGCTCTAGTTAAGTCAACCATCCGTTCACTAAGTCACCGGATAACTGCGTGTCACTTGTGACCGCAGGGAACTGATTGAAAGTAATAATAACTTCAAATATTTATAGCTATGAGCTAGGCCCTGTCCAGACACTTTATACGTATCATGAAATTTAAGCCTTACAAGAACCCTCTGCAGAATGTACTTTTATTATCTCCATTTTCCAGGGGAGGAAACTGAGGCTAAATAACTTGTCCAAAGTCAAAGAGGGAGAGGGAGACGGAGAAGGAGAGAGAGAGAGTTGGGATTCAAACCCGAGTCACATGGTCCCAGAGTCCTTGTTCTTACCCACTATGTTATACTACCTACCCCTGTGGATCCTTTTGTGTGCACCAAAGACTGAAGGCAGGGTTGGCTTAACTGTAACTTTTTATCCTGTTGGTCTTTTGTGATGCCCTCAGGGCTTAAGGGAAGAATAATTGAGTTGGAAAAAAACCCACCTGTGAGATTTCTTTTTTCACTCCTCACACAGAACACTTTACTTTGGACACTTCTGGTCACTAAACACGTGTGGTTTTTTTTTCCCCACAGCAAACAATTCTGCAACGCTGTCTCGGTGCCCTACCATTTAACTCAATTCTGACACTATCTACCTGGAGATGACATCAGATCCACAGGTTTAGGGCTCAGTCCCACCAGACTGCCCTCCATTTCAGATGCCAATCCCAAGTCTAGGTTGTCACCTGGACTTATTGGTTATAAGTCAGAGTTATGACCCTCTTTTTGGTTTCAGTTAATTTGCTGGAGTGGCTCACGGAGCTCAGGAAAACAGCTTATTTACATTTACCGATTTATTATAAAAGGTTATGATCGTAGATGAACACCCAGACGGAAGAGATGCATAGAGCAAGGTCGTGGGAAGGGGCATGGAGCTTCCACGCCCCCTTTGGGGTACCACACCCCGAGCACCTCATGTGTTCACCAGTCTGAAAGCTCTTTGAACCCAGTCCTTTTGGGTTTTAATGGAGCCTTTGTTACATAGGTGCAGTTGATTAAATCATTGGCCATTGGTTATTGTTTCAACCTCCAGCCTCTCCCCCTTTCGTGGAAACCTGGGGGTGGGACTGAAAGTTCCAACCTTGTATTCGCCCTCGGTTTTCCTGGCAATCAGTCCGCACCCTTAGGTGTGTTCCAAAAGTCACCTTGTTAACATAACAAAGGCATTTTTGTTGATCTCCTCACTGAGGAAATTCCAAGGGTTGTAGGAGCTCTGTGCGAGGTGGGGGTGGGGGGGGGGAAAGGGGACAAAGACCAAATGTATTTCTTATGATAAATCACAATAGCACAATAGTAAAGCAAGAAGACACTGATTTTCTGAGACAAACCTCTTGTACAAAATAAATTGAGAGATAATAAATCTCTATATAAAAATGATTGTACACACACACACTTATATGCCCACAAACACATATTTACCTTTCATTTTAAAGAAATCACTAGGAAAATAAGGGTTGAAGGAAAAGTTCCTTGCTCCTTTACAAGGTAGGCAAATCAACATAGGGTAAAAATCATACCCCAAGTCACCTAATCTATTTTGGAAGAGTAAAACCAAAAGAGATGAAGAATCAGTTTTATCTTGGGGAAGTTGTTTCTGATTTTAAAATGTAAGCACGATACACATGATGATAAAATGGACTTCTCAACTCAGAATAAATGAACTTTTATGAGAGTACATAACGCTAAAGTAATGATAATGAAGTAATTCAAATAAAGGGAAGGTTGGTGTGTGAGACGTCTCCAAAATTTTTCATAATATTTGGTTTTCCCTTTACTTAGGACTTCTTTTAAACAAGGCGAAAACTTAAGGTTTTCTGGCCTGTTTTGGACAAGTTGTTATGAATTTTAGCATCTCATCTTTAAATCTCTATTCTTGAACTCCAAATGTTTCCCTCGATTACAGTGTACAGTAATAAACAACTGCTACTCTCTGCTTGTTCCCACCCACTTGTACAAGTAAGTCTGTAGTATTTCAGGACCTCTGATTTGGTTTTCAAGAGGCTTTTTCTTGTCACTGGCTCTCCTCCATTTCTGCTGACCCAGGCTTCCAAGAGTGTGAGGTATAATGGGATACACTCTCCGAAGAGTTTGATGCCTCTCTTTTTATTTGTTTTGCTCATCACTGTATTAAAAACATAAAATTCTAACTGAGTAAATTTGAAGATCGAATTGGCTTTATTCAGTGATTTATGAATCGGGCAGCATCCCATTGAGCAAGTAGAAAGGGGCTCTGCGGAGCTGTAAAAAATGCAAGAACTTTACAGGCAGGAGGGGGCAGAAAAGGGAAGTTTCTAGCTAAGAGTGGATTGTTTCAGGCAGGGTCACCTTCCTCTTGGGGGAAGGTGGGTGGGGGGGGTCACCCCTCTAGTGCTGACCAGGTGATTCCAGATCTATTGGTGAAAGGTCCCATTCCTGAGAGAGGCTGAAACTGCAATTAGGTTAGCTGTTAAGTCTTGGTTTGCTGACGTGGGACTTAGCACAAGTGACTCCATTTGGGGTTTGTTGTTTTTTTACTAACAACTGTATCTCATTCCTAGCGCTTAACCCCAGTACCTAGATACTTGCTGGTGAATGGATGACCAGACCAGTGAATTCAGAATTTCAGAGAAGTTCTTTATAATGAGAGACAGGCAGAGAAATGGCAGTTCTACCACCCAGTAAGTTTTGAACTCTTGCAGGTCTGATGCCCAAATCAAGCGTGGGAACGTGAACAGTGAGACTGAGTGAAAACACAGCAGTTCTTTGTGTTTCTGTTAGAGAAACACTGGTGGGAGACAGAGGACAAAGGAAGGAGACACAGGACCGGAGTGACCTCAGCTGGGGGCGGGGTTTCACAGTGTTGGGTGCTGCAGAGAGGTAGTCAGCAGGAGCAGGGGCTGTGTACGTCATCAGAGGCATGTTTTATTTTATTTTTTTGTTTTTATTGACGTATAGTTGATTTACAATCTTGTGCCAATCTGCTGTACGGCAAAGTGACTCAGTTATACGCATATAGACATTCTTTTTTTATATTCTTTTCCATTACAGTTTTATCACAGGATATTGACTCTAGTTCCCTGTGCTGTAGCGTAGGACCTTGTTGTTTATCCCTCCTATATATAATAGTTTACATCTGCTAATGCCACACTCCCAGCCCTTCCCTCTCCCACCCCCCTCCTCCTTGGCAACCACAAGTCTGTTCTCTATGTCTGTGAGTCTGTTGCTGTTTCATAGATAGGTTCATTTGTGCCATACTTTAGATTCCACATGTAAGTGGTATCACATGGTATTTGTCTTTCTCTTTCTGACTTACTTCACTTAATAATCTCTAGTTGCATCCATGTTGCTGCAATCATCAGAGGCATTTTAGAAGAGGCTCTGCTTGCCATAGCTTCTGGCAGCGTTGCTTCCTACAGTGGAAAGAAGAATGTTGTTGATGGGAATTCCCAAAGTTAGGCTAAAGTGGGGGTGAAGTAACTTTTCTAGGTGAAGAGGTGATGTTTTTTTTTTTCTTTTTGATTTCTATGTGTGTTTTATTATATATTAGTGTCTTAAATCAAATAGAAGACAAAAAGTGGAGCTACAAACCAAAGTTACAACAGTACTAGCTTTTCTCGTCGCCCGTCTGTCTACTTTTACCAGAGGTCTTTATTTCTTCATAAGGCTTTGAGCTACTTGTCCAGGGTCCTTGACTGCAACCTGAAGAACTCCCTGTGGCAGGCGGGTCTGGTGGTTAAGAACTCTCTCAACTCTTGATTAACTGGGAATGTCTTGATTTCTCCCTCATTTTCGAAGGAAAGTTTTGCTAGATATAGGATTCTTGGTTGACGGTTTCTTTCCTTCAACACTTCAAGTACATTGAGTCATGCCATCTGGCCTCCGAGGCTCCTGATGAGAAATCTGCTCAATGACCTTCCTGGCAAACCTTCTCTCAGCTTCATAGACTTTCATAATGTACCGTATCATGTCTCATGCAACAGAACATTTTGTATAGTATCGTGAAGTCAGTTAAGTTGTAACGTTATATATTTTTTTTAATTAGTTAATTTATTTTTGGCTGTGTTGGATCTTCGTTTCTGTGCGAGGGCTTTCTCTAGTTGCGGCAAGCGGGGGCCACTCTTCATCGCGGTGCGCGGGCCTCTCACTATCGCGGCCTCTCTTGTTGCGGAGCACAGGCTCCAGACGCGCAGGCTCAGCAATTGTGGCTCACGGGCCCAGTCGCTCCGCGGCCTGTGGGATCCTCCCAGACCAGGGCTCGAACCCGTGTCCCCTGCATCGACAGGCAGACTCGCAACCACTGTGCCACCAGGGAAGCCCAGTAACGTTATTTTGAGACCAGAATTTAAGGAAAAGGAATTGAACGTTTCAAGTGTAGACATTATGAGGTCTCTAAAATTATTACGCGTTTTCAAACTAGAAATAAAGAGGCCACTGAAGTATCCTGCAGATTTTTATTTATAACAAAGTGAATACCAATATCTAATAACACACGTAAAGAAAACTTTCTTTGGGATCCTTTTTCCTAAGTGTAAAGGGGCCTTGAACTCAAAAAGTGGGAAAACCACTGTGGTGTATCCCCAAGCGGTGATGGGTCCATTTCTTGCTCTGACCTCAGAGTGCACCATTGTGATGTACTTCACAGAGCCCTATGAAAGAGAAAGGTGGGCCCAGGTTTTTGGTCCTTAGAGCCCAGGAAGCTGCTTTTGGTGACCTGACGGCCTTGGACCTACAGTTAGCTTGTGTTTTCCTTGTTTGTGCCATTTTGTTGATTTTCGTTTCTCTTTTCTCTACTCTTTTTTATTTGTGTCATTGTTCTTTGTACAGTTAGCATAGTGAGTATTGTTGGTATAGTTAATACTTGATTAGCATAGTTAGTGTAGTTAGTACTAGTTAGCGCTGTTGGTACAGTTAGCGTAGTTAGCGTTGTTAGTAGAGACAGCATACTTAGCCCTGTTAGTACAGTTAGCATTGTTAGTTAGCGTAGTTAGCGTTGCTCGGTAGTGCTGTCAGTCAGTGTAGTTAGCAGATCACCAGGATGCAGGGCCTCACAGCCAAATCTGCTGGCAAGAAGGCTCATATTGATGACTTCCGGATCCTCCACACCATTGGTGAAGGCACCTTCGGTAAAGTGAAGTTGGCCTGGCACATTCTGACCGGGACACAGGTGGCTGTGAAGGTCATAAAGAAAAGGCGTCAGAGCTTCTCAAGTGTCCAGGCACTTTTCCGGGAAGTGTGCAGTCTGAAGGCTCTGAATCACCCCAATATTGTGAAACTGCTGGGGGTGATTGACACAGAGGAGACATTTTTCGTGGTGATGGAGTACCTCAGTGGGGGGGACATGTACCGCTATTTGAAGATCCATGGCCGTATGACAGAGGCGGAGGCCCGAGGCCCGTTCCAGCAGCTGGTCTCCGCCCTGCAGCACTGCCACCGGAGGGGCATCGTGCACCGGGACCTGAAGCCACCGAGCCTCCTCTTTGATTCCAAGATGAATATCAAACTTACAGACTTTGGCCTCAGCAACAAGTGTGATGACATTTTCCAACTGGACACGAGCTGCGGCACACCCCCTTATGCTGCCCCGGAACTCTTCCTGGGGCAGAGCTCCAGCGGCCCTGCGGTGGACGTGTGGAGCCTGGGAGTAGTGCTGTACACCATGGTAACTGGGTCCCGGCCCTTTGTGGGAAAAGACTTCCAGGAGCTGCGGAAGCAAGTCCTACGAGGGCAATACCCCATCCCACCTTATCTGTCTTTGGAGATAAGGGATCTGTTACAAAAAATGATTGCCCTCAACCCCAGTGACAGAGGCACCTTACGTGACCTCATGAGGCATCCATGGGTCAACATGGGCCAGAAGGAGCCACTCCAGCCACCCTGTGAAAAGGACCTGGAGGTGACAATGGTGAGGACTCCGGGCTTGACTTGCGACCAGATCCAGGACACTGGGACAGGCAGTGTGAGCTCCAAGAAACCCAAGGTGGAGGTCTCCATCATAACTCTGAAGCCCTTCTCTTGCGGGGACCTCTGTGGCAGTGAACTTGAGCCTTCGCCGAGCCCTGTGGTGTCCTCCCTGCAAACCAGGTGGCTCTACCACAGAAAAACTGTGCCGCTGCAGGAAGACCAGCAGGCAGGGCAGAAGACCGGTGAGTCTGCCTGTCCCCCACCCAGCCTGGAGGCGAGGACTGCCACCCCCAGCCCAGCCCCCCAGTGTGGCACTGGGACATCCACCTCCAGCAGCAGCAGCAGGATTGGAGCCCCAGAGGGAAGCAGCTGCCCCCTGGGTGTGTCCAACACTGGAAGGTCCTCCCACGCTGGGCAGCCTGAGAGTGTGTCCTCATCCACTGTCTCTGGCCAGAGCCAGAAAAAGCAAGGGGTGGCTGGGAGAATCTGGAACTTTATTTTGAAACATCTTTGTTGCAAGCTGCCCAGCATGAGGCGTCATAATAAAGTGAGCCCATGTGAACCCCATGGATGACCGAGGCAGGAAGGTCAGGCCGCCGCGCTCCCTGGGGCCCGGTGCAGGGGAAGAGGAGTGTGTTCTCTGCACGGCCTTCAGCAGCATCGTATCCAAGACCCTGGCCAGCTCAGAGGATGGTCCGGAGCAGCCCGGGCGACCGAAAGCGAGGCCACCGTGGCTGCAGGTCTGCCCCTCAACCCCCACCTGGGTGAAACTTGAGAGACTGGACTGTCATTCCTGGGGCACGTCTCCCCTCCCCTACTCTTCTGTCTTCCGTGTTGGTGGGGGAGGGGGATAGTTCTTGTTCCAAGAACTCCTTGGTTCTTCCAACTCTAGTTAATAAACTTGACGCTCCAGAGAGATGCATCACACTCTGCTTCGCGTCGTCCCTGCACACAATTGGGGCTGTGCATTTTCCAGTGAGACAAGCGTGCAGCCATGGAGCGCTTGGAGGTAGTCAGAACGGCTAAAGGGAAAAATGACCTAAGAGAATTAGCACAGTGACTCCCAACAGCAACAACTGCTGCCCTGCAGGGCAGAAATGCGGAAAGTGTGTATTCCCTTCCTGCACTACCATTCCCGAACATTTTCAGAAGGGCCGAGGGGAACTTTTGGTCCCTGCGGCCTGTGTTAATTACAACAGAGAGGCCCATTAATACACAAATTTATACACAAATCCATGTATACATGTATAGCCACTTAAGTTTTTAAACTCTTCATTGAAGTTATATAACTCATTGATTTTCACAAACTAAAAATAAGTAACTTGCACCCAGATCATGAAAGAAAATATTACCATGGTACCAGTGCCCCAGAAGTCCCCCTTTGCTCCTTTCTAGACAATAGCCACCCCACATATCCTGTCTTAAAATTGCAGAGAGCAGTTTCTGTAATGCTTATATTGTTAAAAATTGTACCGTACTATCTATCCTGTCTTATATCTGTGTTTATGAGATTTCATTTTTGTGATTTATCTGAATTTGTTCCAGTACTATGTAGGATTTCACTGTGTATGAAAATACAGTGAACTTTATTGGAAAGCAGTTTGGGAGCATATATAAAAGCTGAAGATATACATATTCTGTAACTGTGAAATCCCACTACTAATTATATATTGACCAGAAATGTACACATGTGTTCAACATGTATAGTTTGAAATTGGACATTGAAAAATAGCTCTTAGAATTTTGAGTAACCACATTCAAATTCATGATTATGATCTGTTTGTAATATCTCCTTTTGCCTAGATGTATTTATTTAAAAATTTTAAATTTTATTTGAACTTAAAAAAAAACCTAGTTTACCTATTTTTCTCATCCCTCCCCCCCCCCGCCCCACCTCTTAAAACCACCCATTTGTTCTCTGTATCTATGTTGATAGAAGGGCGCTCTTTCTATTGAAATATTAGAAATGTAGGAGAAAATTAGTGGTTTTATAGATTCGCTAAAGGGAAGGTGAAGGAATGACCTCCTGATGACTTCCTTGTATCAAAAAAAAAAAAAAAAAAATGTAAGGGCAACTTCATCAGTTGAAAATAAGGCAGAGAGATGATAGACTGGAGGTTTAGGGCTGAGGAAAAGATATGAGATAGTCATCATGGGTAGTTAATGAATGACTTCTTTAGGGAAATACAGGCTAGAAATGCCCAGTGATGTTACTCATTTGAGGCTGAAGAGCATGAATCTGTAGGAACATAACTTCATCCAGTTGTGAGAGATCTCAAGCAACACCAGGCTGCTTAGAAGTAAATGTGGGGTGTTAAATGGTTGGGTTCATCTAGATGTGCAATTATTCCACATGATGGGGATGAAGATTCATGATGGGAAACAGGGACCAGGAAATGAAAGTGTTTTATAATTCATTTATGTAAAAAATATATTAGGGAAAATCATATCATATACAATGAATGTCTTGATTATAAAACTGTGGGGATGTTGAACTGAAGGTGAGTTCTAGCATTATGAAGCTTTGTAGCGCTCTTCTGGATACACTCAGGAAAAGCAGGATGTTGCCACTTGTGGAAACTGCCTTGTTGTGAATCCATTCTGCTGTATTTCTAGCCACAATGAACCCATTTGCGGTGATACCAAGGACGCATTCAGTGCCTATAATTATTCACATCAAAATGATGCGAGATGGTGACAATTGATTTTCTGGGGGATTGCAGGTTTCGGTCATCCTGAGTTGTTGCTTCTCTTTGGTGTCTGAGGAAAATGTCTCCCCAGCGTGTGATGGGCAGACTTGTGATAGCTCCCACTATTCATGTCACCAGAAGCAGCAGTTGATGCATCATTTCCCAAGCTACTCCATTTGTTTATTTTAGAACTCTTAGTTGTAAGTCTGGAGATGCAAATGACGGAAGGAGTTGTTTTCTAATCCTCTCCCGTGTCCTTTCGGATGCCCCGGGGTGTGAGTTCAATCGTGGGGCCCAGGGAGGAACTTGAGTAGACGCTCCTTTATGAATCACTGACATGGTGTTGAGAGCTGTGTTCTTGAGTAGCTCTAGTTAAGTCAACCATCCGTTCACTAAGTCACCGGATAACTGCGTGTCACTTGTGACCGCAGGGAACTGATTGAAAGTAATAATAACTTCAAATATTTATAGCTATGAGCTAGGCCCTGTCCAGACACTTTATACGTATCATGAAATTTAAGCCTTACAAGAACCCTCTGCAGAATGTACTTTTATTATCTCCATTTTCCAGGGGAGGAAACTGAGGCTAAATAACTTGTCCAAAGTCAAAGAGGGAGAGGGAGACGGAGAAGGAGAGAGAGAGAGTTGGGATTCAAACCCGAGTCACATGGTCCCAGAGTCCTTGTTCTTACCCACTATGTTATACTACCTACCCCTGTGGATCCTTTTGTGTGCACCAAAGACTGAAGGCAGGGTTGGCTTAACTGTAACTTTTTATCCTGTTGGTCTTTTGTGATGCCCTCAGGGCTTAAGGGAAGAAGAATTGAGTTGGAAAAAAACCCACCTGTGAGATTTCTTTTTTCACTCCTCACACAGAACACTTTACTTTGGACACTTCTGGTCACTAAACACGTGTGGTTTTTTTTTCCCCACAGCAAACAATTCTGCAACGCTGTCTCGGTGCCCTACCATTTAACTCAATTCTGACACTATCTACCTGGAGATGACATCAGATCCACAGGTTTAGGGCTCAGTCCCACCAGACTGCCCTCCATTTCAGATGCCAATCCCAAGTCTAGGTTGTCACCTGGACTTATTGGTTATAAGTCAGAGTTATGACCCTCTTTTTGGTTTCAGTTAATTTGCTGGAGTGGCTCACGGAGCTCAGGAAAACAGCTTATTTACATTTACCGATTTATTATAAAAGGTTATGATCGTAGATGAACACCCAGACGGAAGAGATGCATAGAGCAAGGTCGTGGGAAGGGGCATGGAGCTTCCACGCCCCCTTTGGGGTACCACACCCCGAGCACCTCATGTGTTCACCAGTCTGAAAGCTCTTTGAACCCAGTCCTTTTGGGTTTTAATGGAGCCTTTGTTACATAGGTGCAGTTGATTAAATCATTGGCCATTGGTTATTGTTTCAACCTCCAGCCTCTCCCCCTTTCGTGGAAACCTGGGGGTGGGACTGAAAGTTCCAACCTTGTATTCGCCCTCGGTTTTCCTGGCAATCAGTCCGCACCCTTAGGTGTGTTCCAAAAGTCACCTTGTTAACATAACAAAGGCATTTTTGTTGATCTCCTCACTGAGGAAATTCCAAGGGTTGTAGGAGCTCTGTGCGAGGTGGGGGTGGGGGGGGGGAAAGGGGACAAAGACCAAATGTATTTCTTATGATAAATCACAATAGCACAATAGTAAAGCAAGAAGACACTGATTTTCTGAGACAAACCTCTTGTACAAAATAAATTGAGAGATAATAAATCTCTATATAAAAATGATTGTACACACACACACTTATATGCCCACAAACACATATTTACCTTTCATTTTAAAGAAATCACTAGGAAAATAAGGGTTGAAGGAAAAGTTCCTTGCTCCTTTACAAGGTAGGCAAATCAACATAGGGTAAAAATCATACCCCAAGTCACCTAATCTATTTTGGAAGAGTAAAACCAAAAGAGATGAAGAATCAGTTTTATCTTGGGGAAGTTGTTTCTGATTTTAAAATGTAAGCACGATACACATGATGATAAAATGGACTTCTCAACTCAGAATAAATGAACTTTTATGAGAGTACATAACGCTAAAGTAATGATAATGAAGTAATTCAAATAAAGGGAAGGTTGGTGTGTGAGACGTCTCCAAAATTTTTCATAATATTTGGTTTTCCCTTTACTTAGGACTTCTTTTAAACAAGGCGAAAACTTAAGGTTTTCTGGCCTGTTTTGGACAAGTTGTTATGAATTTTAGCATCTCATCTTTAAATCTCTATTCTTGAACTCCAAATGTTTCCCTCGATTACAGTGTACAGTAATAAACAACTGCTACTCTCTGCTTGTTCCCACCCACTTGTACAAGTAAGTCTGTAGTATTTCAGGACCTCTGATTTGGTTTTCAAGAGGCTTTTTCTTGTCACTGGCTCTCCTCCATTTCTGCTGACCCAGGCTTCCAAGAGTGTGAGGGATAATGGGATACACTCTCCGAAGAGTTTGATGCCTCTCTTTTTATTTGTTTTGCTCATCACTGTATTAAAAACATAAAATTCTAACTGAGTAAATTTGAAGATCGAATTGGCTTTATTCAGTGATTTATGAATCGGGCAGCATCCCATTGAGCAAGTAGAAAGGGGCTCTGCGGAGCTGTAAAAAATGCAAGAACTTTACAGGCAGGAGGGGGCAGAAAAGGGAAGTTTCTAGCTAAGAGTGGATTGTTTCAGGCAGGGTCACCTTCCTCTTGGGGGAAGGTGGGTGGGGGGGGTCACCCCTCTAGTGCTGACCAGGTGATTCCAGATCTATTGGTGAAAGGTCCCATTCCTGAGAGAGGCTGAAACTGCAATTAGGTTAGCTGTTAAGTCTTGGTTTGCTGACGTGGGACTTAGCACAAGTGACTCCATTTGGGGTTTGTTGTTTTTTTACTAACAACTGTATCTCATTCCTAGCGCTTAACCCCAGTACCTAGATACTTGCTGGTGAATGGATGACCAGACCAGTGAATTCAGAATTTCAGAGAAGTTCTTTATAATGAGAGACAGGCAGAGAAATGGCAGTTCTACCACCCAGTAAGTTTTGAACTCTTGCAGGTCTGATGCCCAAATCAAGCGTGGGAACGTGAACAGTGAGACTGAGTGAAAACACAGCAGTTCTTTGTGTTTCTGTTAGAGAAACACTGGTGGGAGACAGAGGACAAAGGAAGGAGACACAGGACCGGAGTGACCTCAGCTGGGGGCGGGGTTTCACAGTGTTGGGTGCTGCAGAGAGGTAGTCAGCAGGAGCAGGGGCTGTGTACGTCATCAGAGGCATGTTTTATTTTATTTTTTTGTTTTTATTGACGTATAGTTGATTTACAATCTTGTGCCAATCTGCTGTACGGCAAAGTGACTCAGTTATACGCATATAGACATTCTTTTTTTATATTCTTTTCCATTACAGTTTTATCACAGGATATTGACTCTAGTTCCCTGTGCTGTAGCGTAGGACCTTGTTGTTTATCCCTCCTATATATAATAGTTTACATCTGCTAATGCCACACTCCCAGCCCTTCCCTCTCCCACCCCCCTCCTCCTTGGCAACCACAAGTCTGTTCTCTATGTCTGTGAGTCTGTTGCTGTTTCATAGATAGGTTCATTTGTGCCATACTTTAGATTCCACATGTAAGTGGTATCACATGGTATTTGTCTTTCTCTTTCTGACTTACTTCACTTAATAATCTCTAGTTGCATCCATGTTGCTGCAATCATCAGAGGCATTTTAGAAGAGGCTCTGCTTGCCATAGCTTCTGGCAGCGTTGCTTCCTACAGTGGAAAGAAGAATGTTGTTGATGGGAATTCCCAAAGTTAGGCTAAAGTGGGGGTGAAGTAACTTTTCTAGGTGAAGAGGTGATTTTTTTTTTTTCTTTTTGATTTCTATGTGTGTTTTATTATATATTAGTGTCTTAAATCAAATAGAAGACAAAAAGTGGAGCTACAAACCAAAGTTACAACAGTACTAGCTTTTCTCGTCGCCCGTCTGTCTACTTTTACCAGAGGTCTTTATTTCTTCATAAGGCTTTGAGCTACTTGTCCAGGGTCCTTGACTGCAACCTGAAGAACTCCCTGTGGCAGGCGGGTCTGGTGGTTAAGAACTCTCTCAACTCTTGATTAACTGGGAATGTCTTGATTTCTCCCTCATTTTCGAAGGAAAGTTTTGCTAGATATAGGATTCTTGGTTGACGGTTTCTTTCCTTCAACACTTCAAGTACATTGAGTCATGCCATCTGGCCTCCGAGGCTCCTGATGAGAAATCTGCTCAATGACCTTCCTGGCAAACCTTCTCTCAGCTTCATAGACTTTCATAATGTACCGTATCATGTCTCATGCAACAGAACATTTTGTATAGTATCGTGAAGTCAGTTAAGTTGTAACGTTATATATTTTTTTTAATTAGTTAATTTATTTTTGGCTGTGTTGGATCTTCGTTTCTGTGCGAGGGCTTTCTCTAGTTGCGGCAAGCGGGGGCCACTCTTCATCGCGGTGCGCGGGCCTCTCACTATCGCGGCCTCTCTTGTTGCGGAGCACAGGCTCCAGACGCGCAGGCTCAGCAATTGTGGCTCACGGGCCCAGTCGCTCCGCGGCCTGTGGGATCCTCCCAGACCAGGGCTCGAACCCGTGTCCCCTGCATCGACAGGCAGACTCGCAACCACTGTGCCACCAGGGAAGCCCAGTAACGTTATTTTGAGACCAGAATTTAAGGAAAAGGAATTGAACGTTTCAAGTGTAGACATTATGAGGTCTCTAAAATTATTACGCGTTTTCAAACTAGAAATAAAGAGGCCACTGAAGTATCCTGCAGATTTTTATTTATAACAAAGTGAATACCAATATCTAATAACACACGTAAAGAAAACTTTCTTTGGGATCCTTTTTCCTAAGTGTAAAGGGGCCTTGAACTCAAAAAGTGGGAAAACCACTGTGGTGTATCCCCAAGCGGTGATGGGTCCATTTCTTGCTCTGACCTCAGAGTGCACCATTGTGATGTACTTCACAGAGCCCTATGAAAGAGAAAGGTGGGCCCAGGTTTTTGGTCCTTAGAGCCCAGGAAGCTGCTTTTGGTGACCTGACGGCCTTGGACCTACAGTTAGCTTGTGTTTTCCTTGTTTGTGCCATTTTGTTGATTTTCGTTTCTCTTTTCTCTACTCTTTTTTATTTGTGTCATTGTTCTTTGTACAGTTAGCATAGTGAGTATTGTTGGTATAGTTAATACTTGATTAGCATAGTTAGTGTAGTTAGTACTAGTTAGCGCTGTTGGTACAGTTAGCGTAGTTAGCGTTGTTAGTAGAGACAGCATACTTAGCCCTGTTAGTACAGTTAGCATTGTTAGTTAGCGTAGTTAGCGTTGCTCGGTAGTGCTGTCAGTCAGTGTAGTTAGCAGATCACCAGGATGCAGGGCCTCACAGCCAAATCTGCTGGCAAGAAGGCTCATATTGATGACTTCCGGATCCTCCACACCATTGGTGAAGGCACCTTCGGTAAAGTGAAGTTGGCCTGGCACATTCTGACCGGGACACAGGTGGCTGTGAAGGTCATAAAGAAAAGGCGTCAGAGCTTCTCAAGTGTCCAGGCACTTTTCCGGGAAGTGTGCAGTCTGAAGGCTCTGAATCACCCCAATATTGTGAAACTGCTGGGGGTGATTGACACAGAGGAGACATTTTTCGTGGTGATGGAGTACCTCAGTGGGGGGGACATGTACCGCTATTTGAAGATCCATGGCCGTATGACAGAGGCGGAGGCCCGAGGCCCGTTCCAGCAGCTGGTCTCCGCCCTGCAGCACTGCCACCGGAGGGGCATCGTGCACCGGGACCTGAAGCCACCGAGCCTCCTCTTTGATTCCAAGATGAATATCAAACTTACAGACTTTGGCCTCAGCAACAAGTGTGATGACATTTTCCAACTGGACACGAGCTGCGGCACACCCCCTTATGCTGCCCCGGAACTCTTCCTGGGGCAGAGCTCCAGCGGCCCTGCGGTGGACGTGTGGAGCCTGGGAGTAGTGCTGTACACCATGGTAACTGGGTCCCGGCCCTTTGTGGGAAAAGACTTCCAGGAGCTGCGGAAGCAAGTCCTACGAGGGCAATACCCCATCCCACCTTATCTGTCTTTGGAGATAAGGGATCTGTTACAAAAAATGATTGCCCTCAACCCCAGTGACAGAGGCACCTTACGTGACCTCATGAGGCATCCATGGGTCAACATGGGCCAGAAGGAGCCACTCCAGCCACCCTGTGAAAAGGACCTGGAGGTGACAATGGTGAGGACTCCGGGCTTGACTTGCGACCAGATCCAGGACACTGGGACAGGCAGTGTGAGCTCCAAGAAACCCAAGGTGGAGGTCTCCATCATAACTCTGAAGCCCTTCTCTTGCGGGGACCTCTGTGGCAGTGAACTTGAGCCTTCGCCGAGCCCTGTGGTGTCCTCCCTGCAAACCAGGTGGCTCTACCACAGAAAAACTGTGCCGCTGCAGGAAGACCAGCAGGCAGGGCAGAAGACCGGTGAGTCTGCCTGTCCCCCACCCAGCCTGGAGGCGAGGACTGCCACCCCCAGCCCAGCCCCCCAGTGTGGCACTGGGACATCCACCTCCAGCAGCAGCAGCAGGATTGGAGCCCCAGAGGGAAGCAGCTGCCCCCTGGGTGTGTCCAACACTGGAAGGTCCTCCCACGCTGGGCAGCCTGAGAGTGTGTCCTCATCCACTGTCTCTGGCCAGAGCCAGAAAAAGCAAGGGGTGGCTGGGAGAATCTGGAACTTTATTTTGAAACATCTTTGTTGCAAGCTGCCCAGCATGAGGCGTCATAATAAAGTGAGCCCATGTGAACCCCATGGATGACCGAGGCAGGAAGGTCAGGCCGCCGCGCTCCCTGGGGCCCGGTGCAGGGGAAGAGGAGTGTGTTCTCTGCACGGCCTTCAGCAGCATCGTATCCAAGACCCTGGCCAGCTCAGAGGATGGTCCGGAGCAGCCCGGGCGACCGAAAGCGAGGCCACCGTGGCTGCAGGTCTGCCCCTCAACCCCCACCTGGGTGAAACTTGAGAGACTGGACTGTCATTCCTGGGGCACGTCTCCCCTCCCCTACTCTTCTGTCTTCCGTGTTGGTGGGGGAGGGGGATAGTTCTTGTTCCAAGAACTCCTTGGTTCTTCCAACTCTAGTTAATAAACTTGACGCTCCAGAGAGATGCATCACACTCTGCTTCGCGTCGTCCCTGCACACAATTGGGGCTGTGCATTTTCCAGTGAGACAAGCGTGCAGCCATGGAGCGCTTGGAGGTAGTCAGAACGGCTAAAGGGAAAAATGACCTAAGAGAATTAGCACAGTGACTCCCAACAGCAACAACTGCTGCCCTGCAGGGCAGAAATGCGGAAAGTGTGTATTCCCTTCCTGCACTACCATTCCCGAACATTTTCAGAAGGGCCGAGGGGAACTTTTGGTCCCTGCGGCCTGTGTTAATTACAACAGAGAGGCCCATTAATACACAAATTTATACACAAATCCATGTATACATGTATAGCCACTTAAGTTTTTAAACTCTTCATTGAAGTTATATAACTCATTGATTTTCACAAACTAAAAATAAGTAACTTGCACCCAGATCATGAAAGAAAATATTACCATGGTACCAGTGCCCCAGAAGTCCCCCTTTGCTCCTTTCTAGACAATAGCCACCCCACATATCCTGTCTTAAAATTGCAGAGAGCAGTTTCTGTAATGCTTATATTGTTAAAAATTGTACCGTACTATCTATCCTGTCTTATATCTGTGTTTATGAGATTTCATTTTTGTGATTTATCTGAATTTGTTCCAGTACTATGTAGGATTTCACTGTGTATGAAAATACAGTGAACTTTATTGGAAAGCAGTTTGGGAGCATATATAAAAGCTGAAGATATACATATTCTGTAACTGTGAAATCCCACTACTAATTATATATTGACCAGAAATGTACACATGTGTTCAACATGTATAGTTTGAAATTGGACATTGAAAAATAGCTCTTAGAATTTTGAGTAACCACATTCAAATTCATGATTATGATCTGTTTGTAATATCTCCTTTTGCCTAGATGTATTTATTTAAAAATTTTAAATTTTATTTGAACTTAAAAAAAACCTAGTTTACCTATTTTTCTCATCCCTCCCCCCCCCCGCCCCACCTCTTAAAACCACCCATTTGTTCTCTGTATCTATGTTGATAGAAGGGCGCTCTTTCTATTGAAATATTAGAAATGTAGGAGAAAATTAGTGGTTTTATAGATTCGCTAAAGGGAAGGTGAAGGAATGACCTCCTGATGACTTCCTTGTATCAAAAAAAAAAAAAAAAATGTAAGGGCAACTTCATCAGTTGAAAATAAGGCAGAGAGATGATAGACTGGAGGTTTAGGGCTGAGGAAAAGATATGAGATAGTCATCATGGGTAGTTAATGAATGACTTCTTTAGGGAAATACAGGCTAGAAATGCCCAGTGATGTTACTCATTTGAGGCTGAAGAGCATGAATCTGTAGGAACATAACTTCATCCAGTTGTGAGAGATCTCAAGCAACACCAGGCTGCTTAGAAGTAAATGTGGGGTGTTAAATGGTTGGGTTCATCTAGATGTGCAATTATTCCACATGATGGGGATGAAGATTCATGATGGGAAACAGGGACCAGGAAATGAAAGTGTTTTATAATTCATTTATGTAAAAAATATATTAGGGAAAATCATATCATATACAATGAATGTCTTGATTATAAAACTGTGGGGATGTTGAACTGAAGGTGAGTTCTAGCATTATGAAGCTTTGTAGCGCTCTTCTGGATACACTCAGGAAAAGCAGGATGTTGCCACTTGTGGAAACTGCCTTGTTGTGAATCCATTCTGCTGTATTTCTAGCCACAATGAACCCATTTGCGGTGATACCAAGGACGCATTCAGTGCCTATAATTATTCACATCAAAATGATGCGAGATGGTGACAATTGATTTTCTGGGGGATTGCAGGTTTCGGTCATCCTGAGTTGTTGCTTCTCTTTGGTGTCTGAGGAAAATGTCTCCCCAGCGTGTGATGGGCAGACTTGTGATAGCTCCCACTATTCATGTCACCAGAAGCAGCAGTTGATGCATCATTTCCCAAGCTACTCCATTTGTTTATTTTAGAACTCTTAGTTGTAAGTCTGGAGATGCAAATGACGGAAGGAGTTGTTTTCTAATCCTCTCCCGTGTCCTTTCGGATGCCCCGGGGTGTGAGTTCAATCGTGGGGCCCAGGGAGGAACTTGAGTAGACGCTCCTTTATGAATCACTGACATGGTGTTGAGAGCTGTGTTCTTGAGTAGCTCTAGTTAAGTCAACCATCCGTTCACTAAGTCACCGGATAACTGCGTGTCACTTGTGACCGCAGGGAACTGATTGAAAGTAATAATAACTTCAAATATTTATAGCTATGAGCTAGGCCCTGTCCAGACACTTTATACGTATCATGAAATTTAAGCCTTACAAGAACCCTCTGCAGAATGTACTTTTATTATCTCCATTTTCCAGGGGAGGAAACTGAGGCTAAATAACTTGTCCAAAGTCAAAGAGGGAGAGGGAGACGGAGAAGGAGAGAGAGAGAGTTGGGATTCAAACCCGAGTCACATGGTCCCAGAGTCCTTGTTCTTACCCACTATGTTATACTACCTACCCCTGTGGATCCTTTTGTGTGCACCAAAGACTGAAGGCAGGGTTGGCTTAACTGTAACTTTTTATCCTGTTGGTCTTTTGTGATGCCCTCAGGGCTTAAGGGAAGAAGAATTGAGTTGGAAAAAAACCCACCTGTGAGATTTCTTTTTTCACTCCTCACACAGAACACTTTACTTTGGACACTTCTGGTCACTAAACACGTGTGGTTTTTTTTTCCCCACAGCAAACAATTCTGCAACGCTGTCTCGGTGCCCTACCATTTAACTCAATTCTGACACTATCTACCTGGAGATGACATCAGATCCACAGGTTTAGGGCTCAGTCCCACCAGACTGCCCTCCATTTCAGATGCCAATCCCAAGTCTAGGTTGTCACCTGGACTTATTGGTTATAAGTCAGAGTTATGACCCTCTTTTTGGTTTCAGTTAATTTGCTGGAGTGGCTCACGGAGCTCAGGAAAACAGCTTATTTACATTTACCGATTTATTATAAAAGGTTATGATCGTAGATGAACACCCAGACGGAAGAGATGCATAGAGCAAGGTCGTGGGAAGGGGCATGGAGCTTCCACGCCCCCTTTGGGGTACCACACCCCGAGCACCTCATGTGTTCACCAGTCTGAAAGCTCTTTGAACCCAGTCCTTTTGGGTTTTAATGGAGCCTTTGTTACATAGGTGCAGTTGATTAAATCATTGGCCATTGGTTATTGTTTCAACCTCCAGCCTCTCCCCCTTTCGTGGAAACCTGGGGGTGGGACTGAAAGTTCCAACCTTGTATTCGCCCTCGGTTTTCCTGGCAATCAGTCCGCACCCTTAGGTGTGTTCCAAAAGTCACCTTGTTAACATAACAAAGGCATTTTTGTTGATCTCCTCACTGAGGAAATTCCAAGGGTTGTAGGAGCTCTGTGCGAGGTGGGGGTGGGGGGGGGGGAAAGGGGACAAAGACCAAATGTATTTCTTATGATAAATCACAATAGCACAATAGTAAAGCAAGAAGACACTGATTTTCTGAGACAAACCTCTTGTACAAAATAAATTGAGAGATAATAAATCTCTATATAAAAATGATTGTACACACACACACTTATATGCCCACAAACACATATTTACCTTTCATTTTAAAGAAATCACTAGGAAAATAAGGGTTGAAGGAAAAGTTCCTTGCTCCTTTACAAGGTAGGCAAATCAACATAGGGTAAAAATCATACCCCAAGTCACCTAATCTATTTTGGAAGAGTAAAACCAAAAGAGATGAAGAATCAGTTTTATCTTGGGGAAGTTGTTTCTGATTTTAAAATGTAAGCACGATACACATGATGATAAAATGGACTTCTCAACTCAGAATAAATGAACTTTTATGAGAGTACGTAACGCTAAAGTAATGATAATGAAGTAATTCAAATAAAGGGAAGGTTGGTGTGTGAGACGTCTCCAAAATTTTTCATAATATTTGGTTTTCCCTTTACTTAGGACTTCTTTTAAACAAGGCGAAAACTTAAGGTTTTCTGGCCTGTTTTGGACAAGTTGTTATGAATTTTAGCGTCTCATCTTTAAATCTCTATTCTTGAACTCCAAATGTTTCCCTCGATTACAGTGTACAGTAATAAACAACTGCTACTCTCTGCTTGTTCCCACCCACTTGTACAAGTAAGTCTGTAGTATTTCAGGACCTCTGATTTGGTTTTCAAGAGGCTTTTTCTTGTCACTGGCTCTCCTCCATTTCTGCTGACCCAGGCTTCCAAGAGTGTGAGGGATAATGGGATACACTCTCCGAAGAGTTTGATGCCTCTCTTTTTATTTGTTTTGCTCATCACTGTATTAAAAACATAAAATTCTAACTGAGTAAATTTGAAGATCGAATTGGCTTTATTCAGTGATTTATGAATCGGGCAGCATCCCATTGAGCAAGTAGAAAGGGGCTCTGCGGAGCTGTAAAAAATGCAAGAACTTTACAGGCAGGAGGGGGCAGAAAAGGGAAGTTTCTAGCTAAGAGTGGATTGTTTCAGGCAGGGTCACCTTCCTCTTGGGGGAAGGTGGGTGGGGGGGGGTCACCCCTCTAGTGCTGACCAGGTGATTCCAGATCTATTGGTGAAAGGTCCCATTCCTGAGAGAGGCTGAAACTGCAATTAGGTTAGCTGTTAAGTCTTGGTTTGCTGACGTGGGACTTAGCACAAGTGACTCCATTTGGGGTTTGTTGTTTTTTTACTAACAACTGTATCTCATTCCTAGCGCTTAACCCCAGTACCTAGATACTTGCTGGTGAATGGATGACCAGACCAGTGAATTCAGAATTTCAGAGAAGTTCTTTATAATGAGAGACAGGCAGAGAAATGGCAGTTCTACCACCCAGTAAGTTTTGAACTCTTGCAGGTCTGATGCCCAAATCAAGCGTGGGAACGTGAACAGTGAGACTGAGTGAAAACACAGCAGTTCTTTGTGTTTCTGTTAGAGAAACACTGGTGGGAGACAGAGGACAAAGGAAGGAGACACAGGACCGGAGTGACCTCAGCTGGGGGCGGGGTTTCACAGTGTTGGGTGCTGCAGAGAGGTAGTCAGCAGGAGCAGGGGCTGTGTACGTCATCAGAGGCATGTTTTATTTTATTTTTTTGTTTTTATTGACGTATAGTTGATTTACAATCTTGTGCCAATCTGCTGTATGGCAAAGTGACTCAGTTATACGCATATAGACATTCTTTTTTTATATTCTTTTCCATTACAGTTTTATCACAGGATATTGACTCTAGTTCCCTGTGCTGTAGCGTAGGACCTTGTTGTTTATCCCTCCTATATATAATAGTTTACATCTGCTAATGCCACACTCCCAGCCCTTCCCTCTCCCACCCCCCTCCTCCTTGGCAACCACAAGTCTGTTCTCTATGTCTGTGAGTCTGTTGCTGTTTCATAGATAGGTTCATTTGTGCCATACTTTAGATTCCACATGTAAGTGGTATCACATGGTATTTGTCTTTCTCTTTCTGACTTACTTCACTTAATAATCTCTAGTTGCATCCATGTTGCTGCAATCATCAGAGGCATTTTAGAAGAGGCTCTGCTTGCCATAGCTTCTGGCAGCGTTGCTTCCTACAGTGGAAAGAAGAATGTTGTTGATGGGAATTCCCAAAGTTAGGCTAAAGTGGGGGTGAAGTAACTTTTCTAGGTGAAGAGGTGATGTTTTTTTTTTTCTTTTTGATTTCTATGTGTGTTTTATTATATATTAGTGTCTTAAATCAAATAGAAGACAAAAAGTGGAGCTACAAACCAAAGTTACAACAGTACTAGCTTTTCTCGTCGCCCGTCTGTCTACTTTTACCAGAGGTCTTTATTTCTTCATAAGGCTTTGAGCTACTTGTCCAGGGTCCTTGACTGCAACCTGAAGAACTCCCTGTGGCAGGCGGGTCTGGTGGTTAAGAACTCTCTCAACTCTTGATTAACTGGGAATGTCTTGATTTCTCCCTCATTTTCGAAGGAAAGTTTTGCTAGATATAGGATTCTTGGTTGACGGTTTCTTTCCTTCAACACTTCAAGTACATTGAGTCATGCCATCTGGCCTCCGAGGCTCCTGATGAGAAATCTGCTCAATGACCTTCCTGGCAAACCTTCTCTCAGCTTCATAGACTTTCATAATGTACCGTATCATGTCTCATGCAACAGAACATTTTGTATAGTATCGTGAAGTCAGTTAAGTTGTAACGTTATATATTTTTTTTAATTAGTTAATTTATTTTTGGCTGTGTTGGATCTTCGTTTCTGTGCGAGGGCTTTCTCTAGTTGCGGCAAGCGGGGGCCACTCTTCATCGCGGTGCGCGGGCCTCTCACTATCGCGGCCTCTCTTGTTGCGGAGCACAGGCTCCAGACGCGCAGGCTCAGCAATTGTGGCTCACGGGCCCAGTCGCTCCGCGGCCTGTGGGATCCTCCCAGACCAGGGCTCGAACCCGTGTCCCCTGCATCGACAGGCAGACTCGCAACCACTGCGCCACCAGGGAAGCCCAGTAACGTTATTTTGAGACCAGAATTTAAGGAAAAGGAATTGAACGTTTCAAGTGTAGACATTATGAGGTCTCTAAAATTATTACGCGTTTTCAAACTAGAAATAAAGAGGCCACTGAAGTATCCTGCAGATTTTTATTTATAACAAAGTGAATACCAATATCTAATAACACACGTAAAGAAAACTTTCTTTGGGATCCTTTTTCCTAAGTGTAAAGGGGCCTTGAACTCAAAAAGTGAGAAAACCACTGTGGTGTATCCCCAAGCGGTGATGGGTCCATTTCTTGCTCTGACCTCAGAGTGCACCATTGTGATGTACTTCACAGAGCCCTATGAAAGAGAAAGGTGGGCCCAGGTTTTTGGTCCTTAGAGCCCAGGAAGCTGCTTTTGGTGACCTGACGGCCTTGGACCTACAGTTAGCTTGTGTTTTCCTTGTTTGTGCCATTTTGTTGATTTTCGTTTCTCTTTTCTCTACTCTTTTTTATTTGTGTCATTGTTCTTTGTACAGTTAGCATAGTGAGTATTGTTGGTATAGTTAATACTTGATTAGCATAGTTAGTGTAGTTAGTACTAGTTAGCGCTGTTGGTACAGTTAGCGTAGTTAGCGTTGTTAGTAGAGACAGCATACTTAGCCCTGTTAGTACAGTTAGCATTGTTAGTTAGCGTTGCTCGGTAGTGCTGTCAGTCAGTGTAGTTAGCAGATCACCAGGATGCAGGGCCTCACAGCCAAATCTGCTGGCAAGAAGGCTCATATTGATGACTTCCGGATCCTCCACACCATTGGTGAAGGCACCTTCGGTAAAGTGAAGTTGGCCTGGCACATTCTGACCGGGACACAGGTGGCTGTGAAGGTCATAAAGAAAAGGCGTCAGAGCTTCTCAAGTGTCCAGGCACTTTTCCGGGAAGTGTGCAGTCTGAAGGCTCTGAATCACCCCAATATTGTGAAACTGCTGGGGGTGATTGACACAGAGGAGACATTTTTCGTGGTGATGGAGTACCTCAGTGGGGGGGACATGTACCGCTATTTGAAGATCCATGGCCGTATGACAGAGGCGGAGGCCCGAGGCCCGTTCCAGCAGCTGGTCTCCGCCCTGCAGCACTGCCACCGGAGGGGCATCGTGCACCGGGACCTGAAGCCACCGAGCCTCCTCTTTGATTCCAAGATGAATATCAAACTTACAGACTTTGGCCTCAGCAACAAGTGTGATGACATTTTCCAACTGGACACGAGCTGCGGCACACCCCCTTATGCTGCCCCGGAACTCTTCCTGGGGCAGAGCTCCAGCGGCCCTGCGGTGGACGTGTGGAGCCTGGGAGTAGTGCTGTACACCATGGTAACTGGGTCCCGGCCCTTTGTGGGAAAAGACTTCCAGGAGCTGCGGAAGCAAGTCCTACGAGGGCAATACCCCATCCCACCTTATCTGTCTTTGGAGATAAGGGATCTGTTACAAAAAATGATTGCCCTCAACCCCAGTGACAGAGGCACCTTACGTGACCTCATGAGGCATCCATGGGTCAACATGGGCCAGAAGGAGCCACTCCAGCCACCCTGTGAAAAGGACCTGGAGGTGACAATGGTGAGGACTCCGGGCTTGACTTGCGACCAGATCCAGGACACTGGGACAGGCAGTGTGAGCTCCAAGAAACCCAAGGTGGAGGTCTCCATCATAACTCTGAAGCCCTTCTCTTGCGGGGACCTCTGTGGCAGTGAACTTGAGCCTTCGCCGAGCCCTGTGGTGTCCTCCCTGCAAACCAGGTGGCTCTACCACAGAAAAACTGTGCCGCTGCAGGAAGACCAGCAGGCAGGGCAGAAGACCGGTGAGTCTGCCTGTCCCCCACCCAGCCTGGAGGCGAGGACTGCCACCCCCAGCCCAGCCCCCCAGTGTGGCACTGGGACATCCACCTCCAGCAGCAGCAGCAGGATTGGAGCCCCAGAGGGAAGCAGCTGCCCCCTGGGTGTGTCCAACACTGGAAGGTCCTCCCACGCTGGGCAGCCTGAGAGTGTGTCCTCATCCACTGTCTCTGGCCAGAGCCAGAAAAAGCAAGGGGTGGCTGGGAGAATCTGGAACTTTATTTTGAAACATCTTTGTTGCAAGCTGCCCAGCATGAGGCGTCATAATAAAGTGAGCCCATGTGAACCCCATGGATGACCGAGGCAGGAAGGTCAGGCCGCCGCGCTCCCTGGGGCCCGGTGCAGGGGAAGAGGAGTGTGTTCTCTGCACGGCCTTCAGCAGCATCGTATCCAAGACCCTGGCCAGCTCAGAGGATGGTCCGGAGCAGCCCGGGCGACCGAAAGCGAGGCCACCGTGGCTGCAGGTCTGCCCCTCAACCCCCACCTGGGTGAAACTTGAGAGACTGGACTGTCATTCCTGGGGCACGTCTCCCCTCCCCTACTCTTCTGTCTTCCGTGTTGGTGGGGGAGGGGGATAGTTCTTGTTCCAAGAACTCCTTGGTTCTTCCAACTCTAGTTAATAAACTTGACGCTCCAGAGAGATGCATCACACTCTGCTTCGCGTCGTCCCTGCACACAATTGGGGCTGTGCATTTTCCAGTGAGACAAGCGTGCAGCCATGGAGCGCTTGGAGGTAGTCAGAACGGCTAAAGGGAAAAATGACCTAAGAGAATTAGCACAGTGACTCCCAACAGCAACAACTGCTGCCCTGCAGGGCAGAAATGCGGAAAGTGTGTATTCCCTTCCTGCACTACCATTCCCGAACATTTTCAGAAGGGCCGAGGGGAACTTTTGGTCCCTGCGGCCTGTGTTAATTACAACAGAGAGGCCCATTAATACACAAATTTATACACAAATCCATGTATACATGTATAGCCACTTAAGTTTTTAAACTCTTCATTGAAGTTATATAACTCATTGATTTTCACAAACTAAAAATAAGTAACTTGCACCCAGATCATGAAAGAAAATATTACCATGGTACCAGTGCCCCAGAAGTCCCCCTTTGCTCCTTTCTAGACAATAGCCACCCCACATATCCTGTCTTAAAATTGCAGAGAGCAGTTTCTGTAATGCTTATATTGTTAAAAATTGTACCGTACTATCTATCCTGTCTTATATCTGTGTTTATGAGATTTCATTTTTGTGATTTATCTGAATTTGTTCCAGTACTATGTAGGATTTCACTGTGTATGAAAATACAGTGAACTTTATTGGAAAGCAGTTTGGGAGCATATATAAAAGCTGAAGATATACATATTCTGTAACTGTGAAATCCCACTACTAATTATATATTGACCAGAAATGTACACATGTGTTCAACATGTATAGTTTGAAATTGGACATTGAAAAATAGCTCTTAGAATTTTGAGTAACCACATTCAAATTCATGATTATGATCTGTTTGTAATATCTCCTTTTGCCTAGATGTATTTATTTAAAAATTTTAAATTTTATTTGAACTTAAAAAAAAACCTAGTTTACCTATTTTTCTCATCCCTCCCCCCCCCCGCCCCACCTCTTAAAACCACCCATTTGTTCTCTGTATCTATGTTGATAGAAGGGCGCTCTTTCTATTGAAATATTAGAAATGTAGGAGAAAATTAGTGGTTTTATAGATTCGCTAAAGGGAAGGTGAAGGAATGACCTCCTGATGACTTCCTTGTATCAAAAAAAAAAAAAAAAATGTAAGGGCAACTTCATCAGTTGAAAATAAGGCAGAGAGATGATAGACTGGAGGTTTAGGGCTGAGGAAAAGATATGAGATAGTCATCATGGGTAGTTAATGAATGACTTCTTTAGGGAAATACAGGCTAGAAATGCCCAGTGATGTTACTCATTTGAGGCTGAAGAGCATGAATCTGTAGGAACATAACTTCATCCAGTTGTGAGAGATCTCAAGCAACACCAGGCTGCTTAGAAGTAAATGTGGGGTGTTAAATGGTTGGGTTCATCTAGATGTGCAATTATTCCACATGATGGGGATGAAGATTCATGATGGGAAACAGGGACCAGGAAATGAAAGTGTTTTATAATTCATTTATGTAAAAAATATATTAGGGAAAATCATATCATATACAATGAATGTCTTGATTATAAAACTGTGGGGATGTTGAACTGAAGGTGAGTTCTAGCATTATGAAGCTTTGTAGCGCTCTTCTGGATACACTCAGGAAAAGCAGGATGTTGCCACTTGTGGAAACTGCCTTGTTGTGAATCCATTCTGCTGTATTTCTAGCCACAATGAACCCATTTGCGGTGATACCAAGGACGCATTCAGTGCCTATAATTATTCACATCAAAATGATGCGAGATGGTGACAATTGATTTTCTGGGGGATTGCAGGTTTCGGTCATCCTGAGTTGTTGCTTCTCTTTGGTGTCTGAGGAAAATGTCTCCCCAGCGTGTGATGGGCAGACTTGTGATAGCTCCCACTATTCATGTCACCAGAAGCAGCAGTTGATGCATCATTTCCCAAGCTACTCCATTTGTTTATTTTAGAACTCTTAGTTGTAAGTCTGGAGATGCAAATGACGGAAGGAGTTGTTTTCTAATCCTCTCCCGTGTCCTTTCGGATGCCCCGGGGTGTGAGTTCAATCGTGGGGCCCAGGGAGGAACTTGAGTAGACGCTCCTTTATGAATCACTGACATGGTGTTGAGAGCTGTGTTCTTGAGTAGCTCTAGTTAAGTCAACCATCCGTTCACTAAGTCACCGGATAACTGCGTGTCACTTGTGACCGCAGGGAACTGATTGAAAGTAATAATAACTTCAAATATTTATAGCTATGAGCTAGGCCCTGTCCAGACACTTTATACGTATCATGAAATTTAAGCCTTACAAGAACCCTCTGCAGAATGTACTTTTATTATCTCCATTTTCCAGGGGAGGAAACTGAGGCTAAATAACTTGTCCAAAGTCAAAGAGGGAGAGGGAGACGGAGAAGGAGAGAGAGAGAGTTGGGATTCAAACCCGAGTCACATGGTCCCAGAGTCCTTGTTCTTACCCACTATGTTATACTACCTACCCCTGTGGATCCTTTTGTGTGCACCAAAGACTGAAGGCAGGGTTGGCTTAACTGTAACTTTTTATCCTGTTGGTCTTTTGTGATGCCCTCAGGGCTTAAGGGAAGAATAATTGAGTTGGAAAAAAACCCACCTGTGAGATTTCTTTTTTCACTCCTCACACAGAACACTTTACTTTGGACACTTCTGGTCACTAAACACGTGTGGTTTTTTTTTCCCCACAGCAAACAATTCTGCAACGCTGTCTCGGTGCCCTACCATTTAACTCAATTCTGACACTATCTACCTGGAGATGACATCAGATCCACAGGTTTAGGGCTCAGTCCCACCAGACTGCCCTCCATTTCAGATGCCAATCCCAAGTCTAGGTTGTCACCTGGACTTATTGGTTATAAGTCAGAGTTATGACCCTCTTTTTGGTTTCAGTTAATTTGCTGGAGTGGCTCACGGAGCTCAGGAAAACAGCTTATTTACATTTACCGATTTATTATAAAAGGTTATGATCGTAGATGAACACCCAGACGGAAGAGATGCATAGAGCAAGGTCGTGGGAAGGGGCATGGAGCTTCCACGCCCCCTTTGGGGTACCACACCCCGAGCACCTCATGTGTTCACCAGTCTGAAAGCTCTTTGAACCCAGTCCTTTTGGGTTTTAATGGAGCCTTTGTTACATAGGTGCAGTTGATTAAATCATTGGCCATTGGTTATTGTTTCAACCTCCAGCCTCTCCCCCTTTCGTGGAAACCTGGGGGTGGGACTGAAAGTTCCAACCTTGTATTCGCCCTCGGTTTTCCTGGCAATCAGTCCGCACCCTTAGGTGTGTTCCAAAAGTCACCTTGTTAACATAACAAAGGCATTTTTGTTGATCTCCTCACTGAGGAAATTCCAAGGGTTGTAGGAGCTCTGTGCGAGGTGGGGGTGGGGGGGGGGAAAGGGGACAAAGACCAAATGTATTTCTTATGATAAATCACAATAGCACAATAGTAAAGCAAGAAGACACTGATTTTCTGAGACAAACCTCTTGTACAAAATAAATTGAGAGATAATAAATCTCTATATAAAAATGATTGTACACACACACACTTATATGCCCACAAACACATATTTACCTTTCATTTTAAAGAAATCACTAGGAAAATAAGGGTTGAAGGAAAAGTTCCTTGCTCCTTTACAAGGTAGGCAAATCAACATAGGGTAAAAATCATACCCCAAGTCACCTAATCTATTTTGGAAGAGTAAAACCAAAAGAGATGAAGAATCAGTTTTATCTTGGGGAAGTTGTTTCTGATTTTAAAATGTAAGCACGATACACATGATGATAAAATGGACTTCTCAACTCAGAATAAATGAACTTTTATGAGAGTACATAACGCTAAAGTAATGATAATGAAGTAATTCAAATAAAGGGAAGGTTGGTGTGTGAGACGTCTCCAAAATTTTTCATAATATTTGGTTTTCCCTTTACTTAGGACTTCTTTTAAACAAGGCGAAAACTTAAGGTTTTCTGGCCTGTTTTGGACAAGTTGTTATGAATTTTAGCATCTCATCTTTAAATCTCTATTCTTGAACTCCAAATGTTTCCCTCGATTACAGTGTACAGTAATAAACAACTGCTACTCTCTGCTTGTTCCCACCCACTTGTACAAGTAAGTCTGTAGTATTTCAGGACCTCTGATTTGGTTTTCAAGAGGCTTTTTCTTGTCACTGGCTCTCCTCCATTTCTGCTGACCCAGGCTTCCAAGAGTGTGAGGGATAATGGGATACACTCTCCGAAGAGTTTGATGCCTCTCTTTTTATTTGTTTTGCTCATCACTGTATTAAAAACATAAAATTCTAACTGAGTAAATTTGAAGATCGAATTGGCTTTATTCAGTGATTTATGAATCGGGCAGCATCCCATTGAGCAAGTAGAAAGGGGCTCTGCGGAGCTGTAAAAAATGCAAGAACTTTACAGGCAGGAGGGGGCAGAAAAGGGAAGTTTCTAGCTAAGAGTGGATTGTTTCAGGCAGGGTCACCTTCCTCTTGGGGGAAGGTGGGTGGGGGGGTCACCCCTCTAGTGCTGACCAGGTGATTCCAGATCTATTGGTGAAAGGTCCCATTCCTGAGAGAGGCTGAAACTGCAATTAGGTTAGCTGTTAAGTCTTGGTTTGCTGACGTGGGACTTAGCACAAGTGACTCCATTTGGGGTTTGTTGTTTTTTTACTAACAACTGTATCTCATTCCTAGCGCTTAACCCCAGTACCTAGATACTTGCTGGTGAATGGATGACCAGACCAGTGAATTCAGAATTTCAGAGAAGTTCTTTATAATGAGAGACAGGCAGAGAAATGGCAGTTCTACCACCCAGTAAGTTTTGAACTCTTGCAGGTCTGATGCCCAAATCAAGCGTGGGAACGTGAACAGTGAGACTGAGTGAAAACACAGCAGTTCTTTGTGTTTCTGTTAGAGAAACACTGGTGGGAGACAGAGGACAAAGGAAGGAGACACAGGACCGGAGTGACCTCAGCTGGGGGCGGGGTTTCACAGTGTTGGGTGCTGCAGAGAGGTAGTCAGCAGGAGCAGGGGCTGTGTACGTCATCAGAGGCATGTTTTATTTTATTTTTTTGTTTTTATTGACGTATAGTTGATTTACAATCTTGTGCCAATCTGCTGTATGGCAAAGTGACTCAGTTATACGCATATAGACATTCTTTTTTTATATTCTTTTCCATTACAGTTTTATCACAGGATATTGACTCTAGTTCCCTGTGCTGTAGCGTAGGACCTTGTTGTTTATCCCTCCTATATATAATAGTTTACATCTGCTAATGCCACACTCCCAGCCCTTCCCTCTCCCACCCCCCTCCTCCTTGGCAACCACAAGTCTGTTCTCTATGTCTGTGAGTCTGTTGCTGTTTCATAGATAGGTTCATTTGTGCCATACTTTAGATTCCACATGTAAGTGGTATCACATGGTATTTGTCTTTCTCTTTCTGACTTACTTCACTTAATAATCTCTAGTTGCATCCATGTTGCTGCAATCATCAGAGGCATTTTAGAAGAGGCTCTGCTTGCCATAGCTTCTGGCAGCGTTGCTTCCTACAGTGGAAAGAAGAATGTTGTTGATGGGAATTCCCAAAGTTAGGCTAAAGTGGGGGTGAAGTAACTTTTCTAGGTGAAGAGGTGATCTTTTTTTTTTTCTTTTTGATTTCTATGTGTGTTTTATTATATATTAGTGTCTTAAATCAAATAGAAGACAAAAAGTGGAGCTACAAACCAAAGTTACAACAGTACTAGCTTTTCTCGTCGCCCGTCTGTCTACTTTTACCAGAGGTCTTTATTTCTTCATAAGGCTTTGAGCTACTTGTCCAGGGTCCTTGACTGCAACCTGAAGAACTCCCTGTGGCAGGCGGGTCTGGTGGTTAAGAACTCTCTCAACTCTTGATTAACTGGGAATGTCTTGATTTCTCCCTCATTTTCGAAGGAAAGTTTTGCTAGATATAGGATTCTTGGTTGACGGTTTCTTTCCTTCAACACTTCAAGTACATTGAGTCATGCCATCTGGCCTCCGAGGCTCCTGATGAGAAATCTGCTCAATGACCTTCCTGGCAAACCTTCTCTCAGCTTCATAGACTTTCATAATGTACCGTATCATGTCTCATGCAACAGAACATTTTGTATAGTATCGTGAAGTCAGTTAAGTTGTAACGTTATATATTTTTTTTAATTAGTTAATTTATTTTTGGCTGTGTTGGATCTTCGTTTCTGTGCGAGGGCTTTCTCTAGTTGCGGCAAGCGGGGGCCACTCTTCATCGCGGTGCGCGGGCCTCTCACTATCGCGGCCTCTCTTGTTGCGGAGCACAGGCTCCAGACGCGCAGGCTCAGCAATTGTGGCTCACGGGCCCAGTCGCTCCGCGGCCTGTGGGATCCTCCCAGACCAGGGCTCGAACCCGTGTCCCCTGCATCGACAGGCAGACTCGCAACCACTGCGCCACCAGGGAAGCCCAGTAACGTTATTTTGAGACCAGAATTTAAGGAAAAGGAATTGAACGTTTCAAGTGTAGACATTATGAGGTCTCTAAAATTATTACGCGTTTTCAAACTAGAAATAAAGAGGCCACTGAAGTATCCTGCAGATTTTTATTTATAACAAAGTGAATACCAATATCTAATAACACACGTAAAGAAAACTTTCTTTGGGATCCTTTTTCCTAAGTGTAAAGGGGCCTTGAACTCAAAAAGTGGGAAAACCACTGTGGTGTATCCCCAAGCGGTGATGGGTCCATTTCTTGCTCTGACCTCAGAGTGCACCATTGTGATGTACTTCACAGAGCCCTATGAAAGAGAAAGGTGGGCCCAGGTTTTTGGTCCTTAGAGCCCAGGAAGCTGCTTTTGGTGACCTGACGGCCTTGGACCTACAGTTAGCTTGTGTTTTCCTTGTTTGTGCCATTTTGTTGATTTTCGTTTCTCTTTTCTCTACTCTTTTTTATTTGTGTCATTGTTCTTTGTACAGTTAGCATAGTGAGTATTGTTGGTATAGTTAATACTTGATTAGCATAGTTAGTGTAGTTAGTACTAGTTAGCGCTGTTGGTACAGTTAGCGTAGTTAGCGTTGTTAGTAGAGACAGCATACTTAGCCCTGTTAGTACAGTTAGCATTGTTAGTTAGCGTAGTTAGCGTTGCTCGGTAGTGCTGTCAGTCAGTGTAGTTAGCAGATCACCAGGATGCAGGGCCTCACAGCCAAATCTGCTGGCAAGAAGGCTCATATTGATGACTTCCGGATCCTCCACACCATTGGTGAAGGCACCTTCGGTAAAGTGAAGTTGGCCTGGCACATTCTGACCGGGACACAGGTGGCTGTGAAGGTCATAAAGAAAAGGCGTCAGAGCTTCTCAAGTGTCCAGGCACTTTTCCGGGAAGTGTGCAGTCTGAAGGCTCTGAATCACCCCAATATTGTGAAACTGCTGGGGGTGATTGACACAGAGGAGACATTTTTCGTGGTGATGGAGTACCTCAGTGGGGGGGACATGTACCGCTATTTGAAGATCCATGGCCGTATGACAGAGGCGGAGGCCCGAGGCCCGTTCCAGCAGCTGGTCTCCGCCCTGCAGCACTGCCACCGGAGGGGCATCGTGCACCGGGACCTGAAGCCACCGAGCCTCCTCTTTGATTCCAAGATGAATATCAAACTTACAGACTTTGGCCTCAGCAACAAGTGTGATGACATTTTCCAACTGGACACGAGCTGCGGCACACCCCCTTATGCTGCCCCGGAACTCTTCCTGGGGCAGAGCTCCAGCGGCCCTGCGGTGGACGTGTGGAGCCTGGGAGTAGTGCTGTACACCATGGTAACTGGGTCCCGGCCCTTTGTGGGAAAAGACTTCCAGGAGCTGCGGAAGCAAGTCCTACGAGGGCAATACCCCATCCCACCTTATCTGTCTTTGGAGATAAGGGATCTGTTACAAAAAATGATTGCCCTCAACCCCAGTGACAGAGGCACCTTACGTGACCTCATGAGGCATCCATGGGTCAACATGGGCCAGAAGGAGCCACTCCAGCCACCCTGTGAAAAGGACCTGGAGGTGACAATGGTGAGGACTCCGGGCTTGACTTGCGACCAGATCCAGGACACTGGGACAGGCAGTGTGAGCTCCAAGAAACCCAAGGTGGAGGTCTCCATCATAACTCTGAAGCCCTTCTCTTGCGGGGACCTCTGTGGCAGTGAACTTGAGCCTTCGCCGAGCCCTGTGGTGTCCTCCCTGCAAACCAGGTGGCTCTACCACAGAAAAACTGTGCCGCTGCAGGAAGACCAGCAGGCAGGGCAGAAGACCGGTGAGTCTGCCTGTCCCCCACCCAGCCTGGAGGCGAGGACTGCCACCCCCAGCCCAGCCCCCCAGTGTGGCACTGGGACATCCACCTCCAGCAGCAGCAGCAGGATTGGAGCCCCAGAGGGAAGCAGCTGCCCCCTGGGTGTGTCCAACACTGGAAGGTCCTCCCACGCTGGGCAGCCTGAGAGTGTGTCCTCATCCACTGTCTCTGGCCAGAGCCAGAAAAAGCAAGGGGTGGCTGGGAGAATCTGGAACTTTATTTTGAAACATCTTTGTTGCAAGCTGCCCAGCATGAGGCGTCATAATAAAGTGAGCCCATGTGAACCCCATGGATGACCGAGGCAGGAAGGTCAGGCCGCCGCGCTCCCTGGGGCCCGGTGCAGGGGAAGAGGAGTGTGTTCTCTGCACGGCCTTCAGCAGCATCGTATCCAAGACCCTGGCCAGCTCAGAGGATGGTCCGGAGCAGCCCGGGCGACCGAAAGCGAGGCCACCGTGGCTGCAGGTCTGCCCCTCAACCCCCACCTGGGTGAAACTTGAGAGACTGGACTGTCATTCCTGGGGCACGTCTCCCCTCCCCTACTCTTCTGTCTTCCGTGTTGGTGGGGGAGGGGGATAGTTCTTGTTCCAAGAACTCCTTGGTTCTTCCAACTCTAGTTAATAAACTTGACGCTCCAGAGAGATGCATCACACTCTGCTTCGCGTCGTCCCTGCACACAATTGGGGCTGTGCATTTTCCAGTGAGACAAGCGTGCAGCCATGGAGCGCTTGGAGGTAGTCAGAACGGCTAAAGGGAAAAATGACCTAAGAGAATTAGCACAGTGACTCCCAACAGCAACAACTGCTGCCCTGCAGGGCAGAAATGCGGAAAGTGTGTATTCCCTTCCTGCACTACCATTCCCGAACATTTTCAGAAGGGCCGAGGGGAACTTTTGGTCCCTGCGGCCTGTGTTAATTACAACAGAGAGGCCCATTAATACACAAATTTATACACAAATCCATGTATACATGTATAGCCACTTAAGTTTTTAAACTCTTCATTGAAGTTATATAACTCATTGATTTTCACAAACTAAAAATAAGTAACTTGCACCCAGATCATGAAAGAAAATATTACCATGGTACCAGTGCCCCAGAAGTCCCCCTTTGCTCCTTTCTAGACAATAGCCACCCCACATATCCTGTCTTAAAATTGCAGAGAGCAGTTTCTGTAATGCTTATATTGTTAAAAATTGTACCGTACTATCTATCCTGTCTTATATCTGTGTTTATGAGATTTCATTTTTGTGATTTATCTGAATTTGTTCCAGTACTATGTAGGATTTCACTGTGTATGAAAATACAGTGAACTTTATTGGAAAGCAGTTTGGGAGCATATATAAAAGCTGAAGATATACATATTCTGTAACTGTGAAATCCCACTACTAATTATATATTGACCAGAAATGTACACATGTGTTCAACATGTATAGTTTGAAATTGGACATTGAAAAATAGCTCTTAGAATTTTGAGTAACCACATTCAAATTCATGATTATGATCTGTTTGTAATATCTCCTTTTGCCTAGATGTATTTATTTAAAAATTTTAAATTTTATTTGAACTTAAAAAAAAACCTAGTTTACCTATTTTTCTCATCCCTCCCCCCCCCCGCCCCACCTCTTAAAACCACCCATTTGTTCTCTGTATCTATGTTGATAGAAGGGCGCTCTTTCTATTGAAATATTAGAAATGTAGGAGAAAATTAGTGGTTTTATAGATTCGCTAAAGGGAAGGTGAAGGAATGACCTCCTGATGACTTCCTTGTATCAAAAAAAAAAAAAAAAAATGTAAGGGCAACTTCATCAGTTGAAAATAAGGCAGAGAGATGATAGACTGGAGGTTTAGGGCTGAGGAAAAGATATGAGATAGTCATCATGGGTAGTTAATGAATGACTTCTTTAGGGAAATACAGGCTAGAAATGCCCAGTGATGTTACTCATTTGAGGCTGAAGAGCATGAATCTGTAGGAACATAACTTCATCCAGTTGTGAGAGATCTCAAGCAACACCAGGCTGCTTAGAAGTAAATGTGGGGTGTTAAATGGTTGGGTTCATCTAGATGTGCAATTATTCCACATGATGGGGATGAAGATTCATGATGGGAAACAGGGACCAGGAAATGAAAGTGTTTTATAATTCATTTATGTAAAAAATATATTAGGGAAAATCATATCATATACAATGAATGTCTTGATTATAAAACTGTGGGGATGTTGAACTGAAGGTGAGTTCTAGCATTATGAAGCTTTGTAGCGCTCTTCTGGATACACTCAGGAAAAGCAGGATGTTGCCACTTGTGGAAACTGCCTTGTTGTGAATCCATTCTGCTGTATTTCTAGCCACAATGAACCCATTTGCGGTGATACCAAGGACGCATTCAGTGCCTATAATTATTCACATCAAAATGATGCGAGATGGTGACAATTGATTTTCTGGGGGATTGCAGGTTTCGGTCATCCTGAGTTGTTGCTTCTCTTTGGTGTCTGAGGAAAATGTCTCCCCAGCGTGTGATGGGCAGACTTGTGATAGCTCCCACTATTCATGTCACCAGAAGCAGCAGTTGATGCATCATTTCCCAAGCTACTCCATTTGTTTATTTTAGAACTCTTAGTTGTAAGTCTGGAGATGCAAATGACGGAAGGAGTTGTTTTCTAATCCTCTCCCGTGTCCTTTCGGATGCCCCGGGGTGTGAGTTCAATCGTGGGGCCCAGGGAGGAACTTGAGTAGACGCTCCTTTATGAATCACTGACATGGTGTTGAGAGCTGTGTTCTTGAGTAGCTCTAGTTAAGTCAACCATCCGTTCACTAAGTCACCGGATAACTGCGTGTCACTTGTGACCGCAGGGAACTGATTGAAAGTAATAATAACTTCAAATATTTATAGCTATGAGCTAGGCCCTGTCCAGACACTTTATACGTATCATGAAATTTAAGCCTTACAAGAACCCTCTGCAGAATGTACTTTTATTATCTCCATTTTCCAGGGGAGGAAACTGAGGCTAAATAACTTGTCCAAAGTCAAAGAGGGAGAGGGAGACGGAGAAGGAGAGAGAGAGAGTTGGGATTCAAACCCGAGTCACATGGTCCCAGAGTCCTTGTTCTTACCCACTATGTTATACTACCTACCCCTGTGGATCCTTTTGTGTGCACCAAAGACTGAAGGCAGGGTTGGCTTAACTGTAACTTTTTATCCTGTTGGTCTTTTGTGATGCCCTCAGGGCTTAAGGGAAGAATAATTGAGTTGGAAAAAAACCCACCTGTGAGATTTCTTTTTTCACTCCTCACACAGAACACTTTACTTTGGACACTTCTGGTCACTAAACACGTGTGGTTTTTTTTTCCCCACAGCAAACAATTCTGCAACGCTGTCTCGGTGCCCTACCATTTAACTCAATTCTGACACTATCTACCTGGAGATGACATCAGATCCACAGGTTTAGGGCTCAGTCCCACCAGACTGCCCTCCATTTCAGATGCCAATCCCAAGTCTAGGTTGTCACCTGGACTTATTGGTTATAAGTCAGAGTTATGACCCTCTTTTTGGTTTCAGTTAATTTGCTGGAGTGGCTCACGGAGCTCAGGAAAACAGCTTATTTACATTTACCGATTTATTATAAAAGGTTATGATCGTAGATGAACACCCAGACGGAAGAGATGCATAGAGCAAGGTCGTGGGAAGGGGCATGGAGCTTCCACGCCCCCTTTGGGGTACCACACCCCGAGCACCTCATGTGTTCACCGGTCTGAAAGCTCTTTGAACCCAGTCCTTTTGGGTTTTAATGGAGCCTTTGTTACATAGGTGCAGTTGATTAAATCATTGGCCATTGGTTATTGTTTCAACCTCCAGCCTCTCCCCCTTTCGTGGAAACCTGGGGGTGGGACTGAAAGTTCCAACCTTGTATTCGCCCTCGGTTTTCCTGGCAATCAGTCCGCACCCTTAGGTGTGTTCCAAAAGTCACCTTGTTAACATAACAAAGGCATTTTTGTTGATCTCCTCACTGAGGAAATTCCAAGGGTTGTAGGAGCTCTGTGCGAGGTGGGGGTGGGGGGGGGGGAAAGGGGACAAAGACCAAATGTATTTCTTATGATAAATCACAATAGCACAATAGTAAAGCAAGAAGACACTGATTTTCTGAGACAAACCTCTTGTACAAAATAAATTGAGAGATAATAAATCTCTATATAAAAATGATTGTACACACACACACTTATATGCCCACAAACACATATTTACCTTTCATTTTAAAGAAATCACTAGGAAAATAAGGGTTGAAGGAAAAGTTCCTTGCTCCTTTACAAGGTAGGCAAATCAACATAGGGTAAAAATCATACCCCAAGTCACCTAATCTATTTTGGAAGAGTAAAACCAAAAGAGATGAAGAATCAGTTTTATCTTGGGGAAGTTGTTTCTGATTTTAAAATGTAAGCACGATACACATGATGATAAAATGGACTTCTCAACTCAGAATAAATGAACTTTTATGAGAGTACATAACGCTAAAGTAATGATAATGAAGTAATTCAAATAAAGGGAAGGTTGGTGTGTGAGACGTCTCCAAAATTTTTCATAATATTTGGTTTTCCCTTTACTTAGGACTTCTTTTAAACAAGGCGAAAACTTAAGGTTTTCTGGCCTGTTTTGGACAAGTTGTTATGAATTTTAGCGTCTCATCTTTAAATCTCTATTCTTGAACTCCAAATGTTTCCCTCGATTACAGTGTACAGTAATAAACAACTGCTACTCTCTGCTTGTTCCCACCCACTTGTACAAGTAAGTCTGTAGTATTTCAGGACCTCTGATTTGGTTTTCAAGAGGCTTTTTCTTGTCACTGGCTCTCCTCCATTTCTGCTGACCCAGGCTTCCAAGAGTGTGAGGGATAATGGGATACACTCTCCGAAGAGTTTGATGCCTCTCTTTTTATTTGTTTTGCTCATCACTGTATTAAAAACATAAAATTCTAACTGAGTAAATTTGAAGATCGAATTGGCTTTATTCAGTGATTTATGAATCGGGCAGCATCCCATTGAGCAAGTAGAAAGGGGCTCTGCGGAGCTGTAAAAAATGCAAGAACTTTACAGGCAGGAGGGGGCAGAAAAGGGAAGTTTCTAGCTAAGAGTGGATTGTTTCAGGCAGGGTCACCTTCCTCTTGGGGGAAGGTGGGTGGGGGGGGTCACCCCTCTAGTGCTGACCAGGTGATTCCAGATCTATTGGTGAAAGGTCCCATTCCTGAGAGAGGCTGAAACTGCAATTAGGTTAGCTGTTAAGTCTTGGTTTGCTGACGTGGGACTTAGCACAAGTGACTCCATTTGGGGTTTGTTGTTTTTTTACTAACAACTGTATCTCATTCCTAGCGCTTAACCCCAGTACCTAGATACTTGCTGGTGAATGGATGACCAGACCAGTGAATTCAGAATTTCAGAGAAGTTCTTTATAATGAGAGACAGGCAGAGAAATGGCAGTTCTACCACCCAGTAAGTTTTGAACTCTTGCAGGTCTGATGCCCAAATCAAGCGTGGGAACGTGAACAGTGAGACTGAGTGAAAACACAGCAGTTCTTTGTGTTTCTGTTAGAGAAACACTGGTGGGAGACAGAGGACAAAGGAAGGAGACACAGGACCGGAGTGACCTCAGCTGGGGGCGGGGTTTCACAGTGTTGGGTGCTGCAGAGAGGTAGTCAGCAGGAGCAGGGGCTGTGTACGTCATCAGAGGCATGTTTTATTTTATTTTTTTGTTTTTATTGACGTATAGTTGATTTACAATCTTGTGCCAATCTGCTGTATGGCAAAGTGACTCAGTTATACGCATATAGACATTCTTTTTTTATATTCTTTTCCATTACAGTTTTATCACAGGATATTGACTCTAGTTCCCTGTGCTGTAGCGTAGGACCTTGTTGTTTATCCCTCCTATATATAATAGTTTACATCTGCTAATGCCACACTCCCAGCCCTTCCCTCTCCCACCCCCCTCCTCCTTGGCAACCACAAGTCTGTTCTCTATGTCTGTGAGTCTGTTGCTGTTTCATAGATAGGTTCATTTGTGCCATACTTTAGATTCCACATGTAAGTGGTATCACATGGTATTTGTCTTTCTCTTTCTGACTTACTTCACTTAATAATCTCTAGTTGCATCCATGTTGCTGCAATCATCAGAGGCATTTTAGAAGAGGCTCTGCTTGCCATAGCTTCTGGCAGCGTTGCTTCCTACAGTGGAAAGAAGAATGTTGTTGATGGGAATTCCCAAAGTTAGGCTAAAGTGGGGGTGAAGTAACTTTTCTAGGTGAAGAGGTGATGTTTTTTTTTTCTTTTTGATTTCTATGTGTGTTTTATTATATATTAGTGTCTTAAATCAAATAGAAGACAAAAAGTGGAGCTACAAACCAAAGTTACAACAGTACTAGCTTTTCTCGTCGCCCGTCTGTCTACTTTTACCAGAGGTCTTTATTTCTTCATAAGGCTTTGAGCTACTTGTCCAGGGTCCTTGACTGCAACCTGAAGAACTCCCTGTGGCAGGCGGGTCTGGTGGTTAAGAACTCTCTCAACTCTTGATTAACTGGGAATGTCTTGATTTCTCCCTCATTTTCGAAGGAAAGTTTTGCTAGATATAGGATTCTTGGTTGACGGTTTCTTTCCTTCAACACTTCAAGTACATTGAGTCATGCCATCTGGCCTCCGAGGCTCCTGATGAGAAATCTGCTCAATGACCTTCCTGGCAAACCTTCTCTCAGCTTCATAGACTTTCATAATGTACCGTATCATGTCTCATGCAACAGAACATTTTGTATAGTATCGTGAAGTCAGTTAAGTTGTAACGTTATATATTTTTTTTAATTAGTTAATTTATTTTTGGCTGTGTTGGATCTTCGTTTCTGTGCGAGGGCTTTCTCTAGTTGCGGCAAGCGGGGGCCACTCTTCATCGCGGTGCGCGGGCCTCTCACTATCGCGGCCTCTCTTGTTGCGGAGCACAGGCTCCAGACGCGCAGGCTCAGCAATTGTGGCTCACGGGCCCAGTCGCTCCGCGGCCTGTGGGATCCTCCCAGACCAGGGCTCGAACCCGTGTCCCCTGCATCGACAGGCAGACTCGCAACCACTGCGCCACCAGGGAAGCCCAGTAACGTTATTTTGAGACCAGAATTTAAGGAAAAGGAATTGAACGTTTCAAGTGTAGACATTATGAGGTCTCTAAAATTATTACGCGTTTTCAAACTAGAAATAAAGAGGCCACTGAAGTATCCTGCAGATTTTTATTTATAACAAAGTGAATACCAATATCTAATAACACACGTAAAGAAAACTTTCTTTGGGATCCTTTTTCCTAAGTGTAAAGGGGCCTTGAACTCAAAAAGTGAGAAAACCACTGTGGTGTATCCCCAAGCGGTGATGGGTCCATTTCTTGCTCTGACCTCAGAGTGCACCATTGTGATGTACTTCACAGAGCCCTATGAAAGAGAAAGGTGGGCCCAGGTTTTTGGTCCTTAGAGCCCAGGAAGCTGCTTTTGGTGACCTGACGGCCTTGGACCTACAGTTAGCTTGTGTTTTCCTTGTTTGTGCCATTTTGTTGATTTTCGTTTCTCTTTTCTCTACTCTTTTTTATTTGTGTCATTGTTCTTTGTACAGTTAGCATAGTGAGTATTGTTGGTATAGTTAATACTTGATTAGCATAGTTAGTGTAGTTAGTACTAGTTAGCGCTGTTGGTACAGTTAGCGTAGTTAGCGTTGTTAGTAGAGACAGCATACTTAGCCCTGTTAGTACAGTTAGCATTGTTAGTTAGCGTTGCTCGGTAGTGCTGTCAGTCAGTGTAGTTAGCAGATCACCAGGATGCAGGGCCTCACAGCCAAATCTGCTGGCAAGAAGGCTCATATTGATGACTTCCGGATCCTCCACACCATTGGTGAAGGCACCTTCGGTAAAGTGAAGTTGGCCTGGCACATTCTGACCGGGACACAGGTGGCTGTGAAGGTCATAAAGAAAAGGCGTCAGAGCTTCTCAAGTGTCCAGGCACTTTTCCGGGAAGTGTGCAGTCTGAAGGCTCTGAATCACCCCAATATTGTGAAACTGCTGGGGGTGATTGACACAGAGGAGACATTTTTCGTGGTGATGGAGTACCTCAGTGGGGGGGACATGTACCGCTATTTGAAGATCCATGGCCGTATGACAGAGGCGGAGGCCCGAGGCCCGTTCCAGCAGCTGGTCTCCGCCCTGCAGCACTGCCACCGGAGGGGCATCGTGCACCGGGACCTGAAGCCACCGAGCCTCCTCTTTGATTCCAAGATGAATATCAAACTTACAGACTTTGGCCTCAGCAACAAGTGTGATGACATTTTCCAACTGGACACGAGCTGCGGCACACCCCCTTATGCTGCCCCGGAACTCTTCCTGGGGCAGAGCTCCAGCGGCCCTGCGGTGGACGTGTGGAGCCTGGGAGTAGTGCTGTACACCATGGTAACTGGGTCCCGGCCCTTTGTGGGAAAAGACTTCCAGGAGCTGCGGAAGCAAGTCCTACGAGGGCAATACCCCATCCCACCTTATCTGTCTTTGGAGATAAGGGATCTGTTACAAAAAATGATTGCCCTCAACCCCAGTGACAGAGGCACCTTACGTGACCTCATGAGGCATCCATGGGTCAACATGGGCCAGAAGGAGCCACTCCAGCCACCCTGTGAAAAGGACCTGGAGGTGACAATGGTGAGGACTCCGGGCTTGACTTGCGACCAGATCCAGGACACTGGGACAGGCAGTGTGAGCTCCAAGAAACCCAAGGTGGAGGTCTCCATCATAACTCTGAAGCCCTTCTCTTGCGGGGACCTCTGTGGCAGTGAACTTGAGCCTTCGCCGAGCCCTGTGGTGTCCTCCCTGCAAACCAGGTGGCTCTACCACAGAAAAACTGTGCCGCTGCAGGAAGACCAGCAGGCAGGGCAGAAGACCGGTGAGTCTGCCTGTCCCCCACCCAGCCTGGAGGCGAGGACTGCCACCCCCAGCCCAGCCCCCCAGTGTGGCACTGGGACATCCACCTCCAGCAGCAGCAGCAGGATTGGAGCCCCAGAGGGAAGCAGCTGCCCCCTGGGTGTGTCCAACACTGGAAGGTCCTCCCACGCTGGGCAGCCTGAGAGTGTGTCCTCATCCACTGTCTCTGGCCAGAGCCAGAAAAAGCAAGGGGTGGCTGGGAGAATCTGGAACTTTATTTTGAAACATCTTTGTTGCAAGCTGCCCAGCATGAGGCGTCATAATAAAGTGAGCCCATGTGAACCCCATGGATGACCGAGGCAGGAAGGTCAGGCCGCCGCGCTCCCTGGGGCCCGGTGCAGGGGAAGAGGAGTGTGTTCTCTGCACGGCCTTCAGCAGCATCGTATCCAAGACCCTGGCCAGCTCAGAGGATGGTCCGGAGCAGCCCGGGCGACCGAAAGCGAGGCCACCGTGGCTGCAGGTCTGCCCCTCAACCCCCACCTGGGTGAAACTTGAGAGACTGGACTGTCATTCCTGGGGCACGTCTCCCCTCCCCTACTCTTCTGTCTTCCGTGTTGGTGGGGGAGGGGGATAGTTCTTGTTCCAAGAACTCCTTGGTTCTTCCAACTCTAGTTAATAAACTTGACGCTCCAGAGAGATGCATCACACTCTGCTTCGCGTCGTCCCTGCACACAATTGGGGCTGTGCATTTTCCAGTGAGACAAGCGTGCAGCCATGGAGCGCTTGGAGGTAGTCAGAACGGCTAAAGGGAAAAATGACCTAAGAGAATTAGCACAGTGACTCCCAAC